>NW_026903032.1:0-376 GCF_024500385.1 Phyllopteryx taeniolatus | reverse complement strand
GCCAAATTCACAGGGGTCCTCATGTTACAATTTAGGCAATAAAGGCCTACTCCTGGAGCGAAACTTAATGTTTGGATGGGCGCCGCTCGGCCCCACAACCGTCCAGGACTCGGGGGTTGCCTCGCTGAAAGGTGGATTCACACCTATCGAGTGTGTCGAACGTCAGCCCATGGCTCAAACTAAGCACTCATAAGTCCTGCCAAAATCACAAAGGTCGTCATGTGACAATTTAGGCAATAAAGGCCTACTCCTGGAGCGAAACTTAATTCAGAGACTCGGGGTAGGCCTCCTGAAAGCTGGATTCCACAAATCGTTTTTTTTCAAATCTTAGCCACTAGTTTGAAATTACGCACCTAAAGTTGCACAAATTCAGAGA
>NW_026903031.1:0-376 GCF_024500385.1 Phyllopteryx taeniolatus | reverse complement strand
TGGATTTATCTTACCCAACATTATAAAAAAATAGACACAAAAGGAATGAAGACGCTGGTTTCTTTTTCTCATGAGGAGGCGTATGGAGATTGTTCAGATCACAGCCTCTCAACACGCTCTAAACAATCCCCCCCCTCGCTCCTGCATTTATTTGAAATAGGAGGTTTTTCCAGACATAATGTTCTAAACAATAAGACACACAACACAAAAAACATTGACCAACACCTGTCACGTCCCACCACATCCGATCACGTCCTTGGTCCAGGCGCCCTTCCATCGGATGATGCTGAGTCATCTTTTCGAAGGCGAGACATCTAAAATCGTCCATAATACTAATGCAAGCTAAGCAAATAAATGATAACTCTAGAATATATTT
>NW_026903030.1:0-392 GCF_024500385.1 Phyllopteryx taeniolatus | reverse complement strand
TTTATTGCCTAAATTGTAACATGAGGACCTCTGTGAATTTGGCGAGACATTTAGGGTGCTTAATTTTGAACTCGTGGGCTAAGATTTGAAAGAACAATCGGTGGGAATCCAGCTTTCAGGGGAGGCCACCCCCGAGTCTCTGGACGGTTTGTGGAGCCGAGCGGCGCCCGTCCAAACATTAAGTTTCGCTCCAGAGTAGGCCTTTATTGCCTAAATTGTCACATGACGACCTTGTGATTTTGGCAGGACTTATGAGTGCTTAAGTTTGAGCCAGTGGGCTGACGTTCCTTAAGTTTGAGCCAGTGGGCTGACGTTCGACACACTCGATAGGTGTGAATCCACCTTTCAGCGGAGGCCACCCCCGAGTCTCTGGACGGTTTTGGGGCCGAGCG
>NW_026903029.1:0-396 GCF_024500385.1 Phyllopteryx taeniolatus | reverse complement strand
GCTGACGTTTGACACACTCGATCTTTTGTGAATCTACCTTTCAGGGGTGGTCTTCCCCCAAGTCTCTGGAGGTTGTGCGGACGAGCGGCGACGTCAAAGCATTCAGTTTCGTCCTGTAGTTGGCCTTTATTGTCTAAATTGTAACTTGACGACTATGTGATTTCAGCAGAACTTTTTGAACCCTTAAGTTTGAGCGAGTGGGCTGACGTCGACATACTCGTTCGATGTGAATCCACCTTTAAGGGAGGTCTCCCCAAGTCTCTGGTCGGTGTGGGTCCGAGCGGCGACCGTCAAAGCATTCCGTTACGCTCCAGTAGTAGGCCTTTATTGACTTATAATTGTAACATTACGACCTTGTGATTTCGGCATAACTTTTGAACCCCTTACGTTTGAGCA
>NW_026903028.1:0-398 GCF_024500385.1 Phyllopteryx taeniolatus | reverse complement strand
AAAGGCTACTACTGGAGCGAAATTGAATGTTTAGACGGTCGCCGCTCGGCCCCAAAACCGTCCAGAGACTCGGGGTAGCCTCCCTGAAAGCTGGATTCCCACCAATCGTTTGTTTCAAATCTTAGCCCACTAGTTTGAAATTACGCACCCTAAAAAGTCGCACAATTCAGAGAGGTCTTTGTTACAATTTAGGCAATAAAGGCCTACTCCTGGAGCGAAACTTATGTTTGGACGGGCGCCGCTCCCGCTCCACAACCGTCCAGAGACTGGGGGTTGCCTCCCGAAAGCTGGATTCCCACCCGATCGTTTCTTTCAAATCTTAGCCACTAGTTCTAATTAAGCACCATAAACGTCACGCCAAATCACAGGGGTCCTCATGTTAGAAATTTAGCAATAAA
>NW_026903027.1:0-50969 GCF_024500385.1 Phyllopteryx taeniolatus | reverse complement strand
TCTTCCCGCGCAGGTTCGAACCCTGCTCGCCGTGAGTCAAAATAGCTCAATAGTTTGTGTCACTGAGTGAAGTTCTTGTGATTTGAGTTCGCTTCTTCCTTTAGCCTGGAGATGGGGCGACCGGCTGGTGGCCGGGCCGACACCGATGGGACATGGGCTCACCACCTGTGGGAGCGACCATAGGGGTCGGGTGCAATGCAAGCTGTGCGGTGGCCGAAGGCAGGGAGTTTGGCGATCCGATCCCCAGCAACAGAAGCTGGCTCTCGGGATGTGAAATGTCACCTCTCTGGCAGGGAAGGACCCCGAGCTGGTATTAGAGGTTGAGAAGTTCCGACTAGATATAGTCGGACTCGCCTCCACGCACAGCTTGGGCTCTGGTACCAGTCCTCTCTTCCACTCTGGAGTTGCCCACGATGAGAGGCGCCGAGCAGGTGTGGGTTTATTGCCCCCCGGCTCAGCCCCTCTCTTTTGGGGTTCACCCCGGTGGACGAGAGGGTAGTCTTCCTCCAACTTCGGGTGGGGGGACGGGTCCTGACTGTTGTTTGTGCCTATGCACCAAACAGCAGTTCAGAGTACCCAACCTTTTTGGAGTCCTTGGAGGGGGTGCTGGAGAGCGCTCCCCCTGGGGACTCCATCGTTCTGGTGGGGGACAATGATCACGTGGGCAATGACAGTGAGACTTGGAAGGGCGTGATTGGGAGGAACGGCCCCCCCGATAAGAACCTGAGCGGTGTTCTTTCATTGGACTTCTGTGCTCATCACGGATTGTCCATAACGAACACCATGTTCAAGCATAAGGGTGTCCACACGTGCACTTGCCACCAGGACACCCGAGGTCGCAGTTCAATGATCGACTTTGTGGTCGTGTCATCGGACTTGCGGCCGCATGCCTTGGACACTTGGGTGAAGAGAGGGGCGGAGCTGTCAACTGATCACCACCTGGTGGTGAGTTGGCTCCGATGGTGGGGGAAGATGCCGGTCCGACGTGGCAGGCCCAAAAGTATTGTGAGGGTCTGCTGGGAACGGCTGGCAGAATCCCATGTCAGAAGGAGTTTCAACTCCCACCTCCAACAGAGCTGTGGCCGTAAGGTGGTCGGTGCCTGTCGTGGGGGCAATCCCCGAACCCATTGGTGGCCACCAACAGTGAGGGATGCCGTCAAGCTGAAGAAGGAGTCCTATCGGGCCTTTTTGGCCTGTGGGACTCCTGAGGCAGCTGATGAGTACCGGCTGGCCAATCGGAATCAGAATCAGAATCATCTTTATTTGCCAAGTATGTCCAAAAAACACACAAGGAATTGGTCTCCGGTAGTTGGAGCGGCTCTCGTACGACAACAGACAGTCAATTGACAGAGAACACTTTTGAGACATAAAGACATTGACAAAAAACAGTCACTGAGCAATAAAGGGTTGCTCGTTATCTGTTAATGCCGGTACAGTTTTTTTTGTTTTTTTTTGGACAATTGTGCAAAAAGATGCAGAGTCCTCTTGCACTTAAAGCAGTTCGAATGACTAATATTGCAATAGTCCAATGCAATGACCATTGTGCAAAGGGCGCCGAGACTTCAAGCTTTGGTGGTTGCTGAAGCAAAAACTCAGGCATGGGAGGAGTTCGGTGAGGCCATGGAGAAAGACTTCCGGACGGCTTCGAGGAAATTCTTATCCACCATCCGGCATCTCAGGAGGGGGAAGCAGTGCACCATCAACACTGTGTATAGTGGGGATGGGGTGCTGCTGACCTCGACTTGGGACGTTGTGAGCCGGTGGGGAGAATACATCGAAGACCTCCTCAACTCCACCGTCACGCCTTCCCATGAGGGAGCAGAGTCTGGGTTCTCTGAGGCAGGCTGTCCTATCTCTGGGGTTGAGGTCACCGAGGTGGTTAAAAAGCTCCTTGGTGGCAAGGCCCCGGGGGTGGATGAGAGTCGCCCGGAGTTTCTCAAAGCTCTGGACATCGCGTGGACATCGGGGACAGTGCCTCTGGATTGGCAAACTGGGGTGGTGGTCCCCCTTTTTAAGAAGGGGGGCCGGAGGGTGTGTTCCAACTACAGGGGGATCACACTCCTCAGCCTCCCTGGTAAGGTCTATTCAGGTGTGCTGGAGAGGAGGGTCCGTCGGGAAGTTGAATCTCAGATTCAGGAGGAGCAGTGTGGTTTTCGTCCTGGCCGTGGAACAGTGGACCAGCTCTACACCCTTGGCAGGGTCCTCGAGGGTGCATGGGAGTTCGCCCAACCAGTCTACATGTGATTTGTGGACTTGGAGAAGGCGTTCGACCGTGTCCCTTGGGGGGTCCTGTGGGGGGTGCTTCGGGATTATGTGGTATCGAACCCCCTGATATGGGCTGTTCGGTCCCTCTACGACCGGAGTCAGAGTTTGGGCCGCATATCCGGCAGTAAGTCGGACTCGCTTCCGGTGAGGGTTGGACTCCGCCAAGGCTGCCCCTTTGTCACCGATTCTGTTCCTAACTTTTATGGACAGAATTTCTCGGCGCAGCCGAGGCGTAGAGGGGATCCGGTTTTGTGGCCTCAGTATTGCACCTCTGCTTTTGGTTCTGTTGGCTTCATCAAGCCGTGACCTCCAACTCTCACTGGAGCAGTTCGCAGCCGAGTGTGAAGTGGCTGGGATGAGAATCAGCACCTCCAAATCTGAGACCATGGTCCTCAGTAGGAAAAGGGAGGCGTGCCCTCTCCAGGTAGGGGATGAGATCCAGCCCCACGCTGCAGAGACTACATCCTTCGGCTGGCCTGGGAACGCCTCGGGATCCCCCCGGAAGAGATGGATGAAGTGGCTGGGGAGAGGGAAGTCTGGGCGTCCCTGCTAAAGCTACTGCCCCCGCGACCTGACCTCGGTAGAAAATGGATGGATGGCTGGACATGGTTAACAGAAAGTTAATGTTGATTAATGTTAATGTTGATTAATGACATCATTGCAATCTATGATATCGACTTTTTGTTTCTAAATGAAACTTGGTTAACAGAAAGTAGCTGTAATACCATTTTAAATGAGGCAACACCAGCTAATTTTAATTTTATGAACAAGTGTCGAAGAGGGAAAAAAGGCGGTGGTATTGCTGTTATTTTTAAGTCATTACTTCAGTGTAAATAAATTATACTGGGTGATTTTAGCTCTTTTGAATATCTCTGTTTTTTAAAGGTGTCCCAAAGGTGATTGTTTTAATAATTTATAGGTCTCCAAGATACAATAGAACATTTATGGAGGATTTTTCATAACTGCTGTCAGTTATTTGTACTGACTACAACAATTTTGTCATAACGGGAGACTTTAACATTCATGTTGACAATAACTGACAAGAACTCTCTGCTATACTAGACAGATATGACCTCTCTCAACATATCAAGAGTCCAACCCACACTCAAGGTCACATCTTAGACCTGGTCATCTCTCAGGATGTTGAAATTCTATCAATTGACATTAAGGATATGGCTATTTGTGATCATTTTTGTGTATTCTTTGAATGACAGATTCTTCTTCTTCAGTTCAGACAACCTCTATGTCTATTGAGTACCGCCACTAAGTTTATGGAGACCATTGCTGTGCCACAAACTGTGAATGCTGAGACAGTTGATGAACTTTTGGATAATTTCACCTGCAAAATCTCAAATGTCATGAATGCTGTCGCTCCTATTAAGAGACAATCTTGAGGCGACCTCAAACACCGTGGAGGAGCACGATGATGGTAAAGACCTTGAAATCAAAGTGTAGGAAAGCAGAACATAAGTGGAGAAAACCTAAACTCCAAATTTACTATGACCTCCACAGATAAAGTCTTTGTAATTTTAATCAAGCGTTAGTCAGGGCTAGACAGCAACACTTTTCTCCAATCATCAGAAAGAACTTCAACAATACTTGCACTCTGTTTGCTGTGGTTGACAAGCTCACAACCCCCTCAAATCAGAGAGCTCCAGAACTCCTAACAGCAGATAAATGCAATGAATTTGCTTGTTATTTTAGTGAAAAAATACAATCCATCAGATTAAGCATCAGCACAAATCAGCAAAATTATAAAATTATACTACATCTGAACCCACCCAGGAAAAACTCAATTACCATATCAGAATTTGATACAGTTGACTAAAAAACTGTAGAGAAAACGATTCAGCAGCTGAAACCATCAACGACCTATCTTGACTCAATACCATCTGACTTTTTCAAAGCTATTGCGAAGTCTGTGCGAGCTGATTTGCAGCAAGATTTCTTCACCAAGATTGTTGAGAAAGTTATTTTTAATCAACTCAGCAATTTCTTGAACTTAAATTGACTTTTTGACAAATTTCAATCAGGTTTCCAAACACATCACAGTAAAGAATCTGCTCTTATCAAAGTGCGAAATGATATAAGGTTGAATACTGACTCGGTCGGGAAAGGTGTCAATTATTGTCTTGTTGGACCTCAGTGCGGGGTTTGATACGGTAGATCATAATATACTGCTGAACATGTTGGAAACGTGGGTATGACTAAATGGAACAGTCCTTAAATGGTTCAGGTCCTGCTTGGAGGAAATGAGTTATTTTGTAACCATTGGAAGTGTTCAATCTCATCGAATGGCAATGACCTACGGGGTCCCTCAAGGGTCAGTTCTTGGCCCCCTTCTGTTCAGCCTGTATATGCTACCCTTTAACTTTAATCTTGACTCTCATAGCTATGCAGATGACACAGTTATATCTAGCAGTGTCTCCAGATGACTACAGTTCAATTGAGGTGTTGTGTCACTGTCTAAAACAGATAAATAACTGGATGAGCAAATTTTTCTTCAATTAAACCACAACAAAACTGAGATAATTGTTTTTGGCAATAAAGAAAAGAGGATTGCTCTTAGTAAATACCTGGAGTCACTTTCTTTAAAAACTAAAGACCAAGTCTGAAACCTTGGTGTTCTGGTAGATTCCGATCTGACTTTCAACAGTCATATCAAATCAATTACTAAAACTGCCTTCTACCATCTCAAGAACATATCCATAGTGAAGGCTCGCATGTGTCAAGCAGACCAGGAGAAGCTCATCCACGCTTTTATTTCAAGTAGAATTGACTATTGTAATGCTCTTCTGACTGGACTCCGCAAAAAGAGCATTAAACAGCTGCAACTCATTCAGAATGCTGCAGCTCAGGTTCTGACCAGAACAAAGAGGTCAGAGCATATTACTCCAATTCTAAAGTCTTTACACTGGCTTCCAGCCAGCTTTAGAATAGATTTTAAAGTTCTACTACTGGTCTATAAATCACTAAACGGTTTAGGTCCTGAATACATGATTGAAATGCTAATGGGATATAAACCCAGTAGGGCTCTGAGATCGACAGACTCAGGTCAAATAGTGGAGCACAGTCCAAACCAAACATGGTGAAGCAGCATTTAGCTATTATGCTGCACACAAATGGAATAAGTTGCCAAAAGAAGGGACGTCAGCACCGAGTGTGAATGTTTTTAAGTCCAGGTTCAAATCTCTTCTTTTTTCTCATGGTTTTTAGAGCATTTCCACTTTTAAGTATTTCTTGCACTGTATGCTGTTTTTATTGGTGGCCGACTGGTTGGCACATGGCGGCACGGTGGATGACTGGTTAGAGCGTCAACCTCACAGTTCTGAGGACCCGGGTTCAATCCCCGGCCCTGCCTGTGTGGAGTTTGCATGTTCTCCCCATGCCTGCGTGGGTTTTCTCCGGGCACTCCGGTTTTCTCTCACATCCCAAAAACATGCATGAACTGGAGACTCTAAATTGCCCGTAGGCCTGACTGTGAGAGCGAATGGTTGTTTGTTCCTATGTGCCCTGCGATTGGCTGGCAACCAGTTCAGGGTGTACCCCGCCTCCTGCCGGATGACAGCTGGGATAGGCTCCAGCACGCCCGCGACCCTAGTGTGGAGAAGCGGTTCAGAAAATGGGTGGATGGATGGATAGACCTTGACCGGATGTCAGTACTATCACTGGATTTACGCTATCACGGATTTGACATGAAATCCTTAATTTCCTCACGTTGGCTTACGTAAAAGAAAAAGGCCGAATTTACTTTCCGCGCACATGAAATAATTGTGCACCATTGTTGTTTTAGCGTTTCCAAAGTATACGTCATGAATGTGGACACTGCTCCCTGCCCACTCGAGACGTAAAAAGTTACAACCAATCAGAGTTGCTGTCGAGTCACTTAACGTAAATGGTCTTGAAAAATGTTTTTCTTCTGGTAAATTTGTTGTGGCGTTGTATGTATTAATGATAATGTAGTTACATGAACTCTGAATTAACAATCAAGAGTAAATGTTTTAGTACAACTGAGAGGAAAATAAATTCACTTGACAATGAAAAAAAGAAATATAAAAAAGACTGGACGGCCGGCCGTGGGTCGATCCCTTCATGAGATTCATGAGAATATTGAATTCTCAGACAGAATTCAGCCGAAGTCACCACTGAACTACCCTAGAGTATTGCACACTCAGAGAAAAGATATTTTTATCGCCACATAACTCGAATTCCAAGGTTTAATGAATCATATGTGATTGTACATAGTACGAAGATAGTGTGAATTATACCATTAGGGTTCAATTGACGAGGAAGTGTCAGTTTGGGAATATAAAGCAAAGAGAAGGAAAACACTGGATGGCGCCCGTGGTTCGATCCCGAGTCAGGGATGGAGAAGAGGCGAATTCTGTGAGAGAATTGTTTCTTGAGGAAGTAACCACTGAGCTAGACCAACATGAGAAAACGGCCGAAAGATTGAAACATAACTTTAGTTGTACGTCATGAACGAGCAAATCCAAATAAATATGCACTGGACGGGGGTGAAAATAGTTGGTTTAAATGCACTGGACGGGACCAGTTGTTGGATCCCGAAGAAGGAATTGAGAAGAGCCGAAGTCTGCGGTTGAATTACTTATTGAGGAAGTTACCGCTGAGCTGAGTTACATTTTCTTTTTTTCTTTTTTTTAATCAGGAAATATATTGTATTTCGGTGTCGCTCCTGGCGAGCGCATATGCACCTGCAACGCAGCATAACACACCGGAAAAATGTTCTCCTCTTGACCAAACAAGTAACACTAGAGGATGCCACGTTCCTGATGAAACAGTAAATTAAACAGCTGCAGCTCGGGTTCTGACCAGAACAAAGAGGTCAGAGCATATTACTCCAATTCTAAAGTCTTTACACTGGCTCCCAGTCAGCTTTAAAATAGATTTTAAAGTTCTGTTACTGGTCTATAAATCACTGAATGGTTGAAGTCCTGAATACACGAAAGAAATGCTAATCGATTATAAACCCAGTAGGGCTCTGTGATCTACACTCAGGTCAAATAATGGAGCACAGAGTACAAAGGAAACCTGTTGAAGCAGAATTTAGCTATGCTGCACATAAATGGCACAAGTTGCCAACAGAAGTGACGTCAGCCCCAAGTGTGACTATTTTAAGTCCAGGTTAAAAACTCTTTTTTTCTCCTCATGCTTTTTCGAGCATTTCCACTTTTAAATGATATTTCTTGCACTGTACGCTGTTTTAGTTGTACTTTTATCTTAATTTTTTTCTCTTTGTTTTAAATGTTTGTGAGCTGTTTTTCTTTGTTTTTAAATGCTTTTAATCATGTAAAGCACATTGAGTTGCCTTATGTATGAAATGTGCGAGATAAATACATTTCCTTTGCTTTAAATGTCGGCTTACTTCTCTAAAATGACAACGGCTATAACAAAAACGTTTATATTATCAAATTCACTATCACAAAGAAAATCAAAGGCGTCTATCTATATATATATTTTTTTTAAAAAGCACTGGACAGCACCCATGGTTCGATCCCTTGGAAGGGATTTAGAAGAGATGAATTCTGCAGTGGAATTATTTCTAGAGGAAGTAACCATAGAGCTACACCAGTGTAGACCAGCAATGGCAAAATTTTATTTTAATACAAAACTCTCGTTCCGTGACCCAAAATTGGGTTTGGACGTGAGACATTCTATCGCACACAAATGCACAGTGGTTACGTAATGGAAATCAGAATCAGAATCAGAATCATCTTTATTTGCCAAGTATGTCCAAAAAAGGAAGGAAGGAAATTTGTCTCCAGTAATTGGAGCCGCTCTAGTACGACAACAGACAGTCAATTGACAGAGAATACTTTTGAGAGATAAAGACATGAAGAAAAACAGTCACTGAGCAAAAAAGGGTTGCTAGTTATCTGGTAATGCCGGTACATTTCATTTTATTTTTTTAAATTGTGCAAAAAGATGCAGAGTCCTCTAGCACTTAGAGCAGTTTGAATGACTAATATTGTATATATAAAATAAAATAAAATTAAAAAAATGACAGAATGCACAACATGGGGCCTCATGCTTTCTCTCCCTACTTCGAATGACTTGGAAATTGGACCATGGTGGCACTTTAAAGCTTCACTTGTTCAAAACAGTGTGGCCAAATTTTGACCCTTTAGCCTTTTTCTTGAAGTGATTTGTCTTTGTTCAAAACGTCAGTCAAAGTGTGCAGAAAAAGTCAGCGTGGTCGCACAAGGTGAAATAATATGACCAGTCATTCAGTATTATATAGAATTGTTTCTAATACATAATCATTCAAATATGATACTTTAGATCAGTTTGTTTCTCATCACGGTTATTTCTAAAAGTAACATAAACACCACAGGTTTATTTATTCATCTACACGTCTACATCTAATACTGTATATTTGTATCTGTTCTGCAGGGTGTTTGAGAGCTTGATGAGAAAGATGGGTAGGTGATAACTTAGCTTAAGTTTTGTTTTGTTCAATCTCCCTGCCTTTCTGAGTTTATAATACGTGACAACAACAACGTATAGTCCTTCAGTAAACATGTTGCGTGAACGTGAACCTCAGGGATGAATCACTAACTGAACGAGGAAGCACTTGAATGATTGTGTGAAAAAGAACTGAACGATTCAGCGAACGAAACTTTTGAACGAACTGATTCATTACACTCAAAAGAACTGCCGTGCCCATCGCAACTACAAATGTATATGAAATAACAGCAATAACGGCACTGGATTCTACATGTCGTTTACCGTCCATCCAAGGGTGACAAATGTGCAACAAATCACGATATATCCAATCAACCATGTTTTTTTTCTTCTTTAATTCTGTTTACTCTCGTAGTTGGTCAGGGGAGTCCACTAATTACACTGGAAATGCAAGTTTAAGAGCTGGATATCAAGTTTATTTAGTGCCAAACACAAACATATTCAGTAACACAATATAATAAACAATTCTTCTTTTATTCTTCATTCTTGAACACCTGTAGACAAACGGCATCTTGACGCGTAAACTCCTATGAAGAGAGAGGTTTTCTTAAGAAGAATGATGATATCAATGTGTGTAAAAATACATCCTGATCAGCTAACAAATCCAGATGACCAGCAATTAGAACATTAGAAGAACATTTGCTAGCTCTCAAACATCTACTATATATATATATATATATATATATATATATATACACACACACACAGTCTATGCACACAATGGATACAGCAACACTGCCATCTAGTGGATAGAGGGAGGGCCTTCCCACACGTGTTAATCTTTTCAATTTGAAACTACGTTAAATTTGTCAAGAATCAATGCGCGTGCCTGCTGATCCACAAACGCACCTTCAACAATTTACAAGCAGAATTGAATATTTACAAATGATAAATGCACACACAACATTAAAAAAACATCCCCCACGAGCCAGATAGTACCCCCTGACGGGCCGGTTCTGGTCCGCGGGCCTTATGTTTGACACACCTGTCCGAGGCAGTTGCGTCACCACTTACAAATATGGGATGCCGCACCCCCGTTGCCGTCGTCCTGTCACACAAAGCGAGTGGAGTGTCAGTAATTTACTGACAACAGTGTTGCCAGTAAATTACTGTCAAAGCCCTATGAAATGTCTTAGTGTAGTTATTGTATATTGTGCATTTCATACACAAGGTAACTCAATGATGACTCAATGTAACTTGATTGAAAACATTTTTCAAAAAAGAACATTTTTAAACAGTATTTAAAAAAATACAAGACAGCTAAAAAGCATTTGAAAACAAAGAGAAAAAAATTACTAAAAACGTACAGTGAAAGAAAGATCATTTAAAAATGAAAATGTCCTCAACATGAGGAAAAAAAAGAATAGTTTTTAACCTGGACTTAAAAACATTGACACACGGGGCTTATTTAAGCTTTGTTGGCAACTTATTCCATTTGTGTGCCGCATAACGGCTAAATGCTGCTTCACCATGTTTTCTTTGAACGCTGTGCTCCACTATTTGACCTGAGTGTGTCCCCATCCTGCCTCAAAGTCTGCGCGGACCAGCTTGCTCCAGTCTTCACAGTGATCTTCAAGAGATCTGTGGAACTGTGTGAAGTACCATCCTGTTTCAAACGCTGCACCATCACCCCAGTCCCCAAGAAACGTCCAATCTCACGTCTGAATGAATACAGGCCTGTCGCCCTGACATCTGTGGTGATGAAGTCCTTTGAACGCCTCATGCTGAAACACCTCAAGAGTGTCACAGGTTCTCTGCTGGACCCCCTGGAGATTGCCAACTCAGCAAACAGGTCTGTGGATTACGCAGTCAACATGGGACTGCACTTCAGGAGGCATCCTTCGCCACAGCTGCCCCTCACGCTGTCCAACTCCCCTGTGTCAACCGTCGAGACCTTCATGATACTCCTCAACCAGTGTGAAAATGGTGCAGATGCTTCTCTGGCATGAGTGGCCAGTATTGGTCAACAACAGATATGCAAATAGTGCAGCATGGCAAGACGACTACAGTGAGTGCACGAGTAATGTATAATTGGCCCCACAGAAATGTGACAACAAACTCAAGACAAAAAATTGCCAGCAAGAGGGAAGAAGCTGTTGGAATGTCTGCTCGTTCTAGTTTGCATTGATCGGTGGCGCCGACCTGAGGGAAGGCGCCGGGAGAGCCGGTGACCGCGATGTGGAGGGTCCGAGAGGATTTTGCACGTTCTTGTCTTAGTTCTGGCAGCGTGCAAGTCCTCAAGGGTGGGTAGGGGGGACCGACAATCCTTTCAGCAGTTTTGATTGTCCATTGCAGTCGGAGTTTGTCCTTTTTTGTAGCAGCACCAAACCAGACTGTGATGGAAGAACACAGGACTGATTCGATGACCGCTGTGTAGAACTGCCTCAGCAGCTCCTGTGGCAGGCCGTGCTTTCTCAGAAGCCGCAGGAAGTCCTCTGCAGGGCCTTTTTGAGGACGGAGTTAATGTTAATCGCGCACTTCAGGTCCTGAGAGACGGTAATTCCCAGGAACTTGAAGGTCTTTACGGTTGACACAAGGCAGCTGGACAGCGTGAGGGGCAGCTGTGGCCAAGGATGCCTCCTGAAGTCCACGATCATCTCTACAGTCTTGAGCGTGTTCAGCTCCAGGTTGTGTCGGTCGCACCACAGCTCCAGCTGCTCCACTTCCTGTCGATATGCAGACTTGTCACCGTCCTTGATGAGGCCGATGACAGTGGTGTCATCTGCAAACTTCAGGAGTTTGACAGCTGGGTGCGCTGAGTTGCAGTCGTTCGTGTAGAGAGAGAAGAGCAGCGGAGAGAGGACACAACCTTGGGGCGCCCCAGTGCTGATGCTGCGTGTGGATGAGGTGGCCTCCCACAGCCTCACCTGCTGTGTCCTGCCCGTCAGGAAGCTGTAAATCCACTGGCAGATGGCAGGTGAGACGTTGAGCTGGAGAAACTTGGATGAAAGGAGTTCAGGGATGATGGTGTTGAACGCTGAGCTGAAGTCCACGAACAGGATCCTTGCGTAGGTCCCTGCACTGTCGGGGTGTTCTCGGATGAAGTGCAGTCCCATGTTGACTGCATCATCCGCAGACCTTTTTGCTCGGAATTCAAACTGCAGGGGGTCCAGCGGGGGACCTGTGACGCTCTTGAGGTGGTCCAGCACGAAATGTTCAAATTACTTCATGACCACAGATGTCAAGGCGACAGGCCTGTAGTCATTTAGACACGAGATTGTAGGTTTCTTGGGGACTGGAATGATGGTGGAGCGTTTGAAACAGGATGGTACTTTGCACAGTTCCAGAGATCTATTGAATATCTGTGAGAAAACTGGGCCGAGCTGGTCCGCGCAGACTTTGAGGCAGGATGAAGACACAAGGTCTTGGCCTGCTGCTTTGTTAATATTTTGTTGTTTGAAGATGCGTCTCACATCCTGTTCGTGGATGGTCAAGGCAGAAGTCAGAGGTGTGATTGTGGTCGGTGGTCGCTTGTAATTAGTCAGCGATTAGAATACATGCCAGACTGATTTAGAGTCGTTAGCGCTAAACTGTTTTTCCAACTTTGCTGCATAGTTCCTCTTTGCAATGTTAATTTCTTTAGTCAGCAGGTTTCTCGCGCGATTATACAGGGCCCTTTCCCCGCTCTGATATGCGTCATGTAAGTACACAATATATCCTAAACAATGTTTTCACCCCAATGGTTTCTCACTGTTTTACCAGGCTTATCTTACGACGAAACATCCGACGTCCGGTGGACCGCGAGATCACGTCCGTATCACGTCGGTCGGTCAAAGACCATATCTGTACGTCTAAATGACTTCCAAAATAGGTTGCAACATAATTATTCCTGTCATTATCTTCTAAGCCAGAGGAGTACAATTTGACTGCAATATTTAGTATATTTATCTTTTGTGACCAATCAGTAGTTTATATACATTACGTAACCACTGTGCGTTTGTGTGCGTTCGAATGTCTCACGTCCAAACCCAATTTTGGGTCACAGAACTAGAGTTTTGTATGAGAATAAAATTTTCCCATTGCTGGTCTGCACTGGTGTAGCTCAGTGGTTACTTCCCCAAGAAATAATTCTACTACATTTAAAACAAAGAGAAAATAATATAAGTCCTATTAAAACAGCGTACAATGCAAGAAATATCATTTAAAAGTGGAAATGCTCGAAAAAGCATGAGAAAAAAGTTTTTAACCTGGACTTAAAAACATTCACAGATGAATGCAGCCCTATGGGGGGCACAAGTCAGTGCAAACTGTAGGCCGGTCCCAAGCCCGGATAAATGCAGAGGGTTGCGTCAGGAAGGGCATCCGGCTTAAAACCTTGCCAAACAAATATGAGCGTTCATCCAATGAATTCCATACCGGATCGGTCGTGGACCGGGTTAACAACGTCCGCCACCGGCGCCGTCAACCTGCAGGGCGCTGTTGGAAATTCAGCTACTGTGGGTCGAAGTCGAAGTCAAAGAAGAAGAAGAAGAAGAGGTGGAAAGCGGGTTCTTCGGCAGAAAGAGAAGAGGAAAACACAGAGCCTAGAACTGAATGTGGGGACTTTGAATGTTGGGACAGGAAAATCCCGGGAGTTGGTTGACATGATGATTAGGAGAAAGGTTGATATATTGTGTGTCCAGGAGACCAGGTGGAAAGGCAGTAAGACTAGAAGTTTAGGGGCAGGGTTTAAATTATTTTACCATGGTGTAGATGGGAAGAGAAATGGAGTCGGGGTTATTTTAAAAGAAGAGTTGGCTAAGAATGTCTTGGAGGTGAAAAGAGTATCAGATCGAGTGATGAGGCTGAAATTTGAAATTGAGGGTGTTATGTGTAATGTGATTAGTGGCTATGCCCCACAGGTAAGATGTGACCTAGCGGTGAAAGAGAAATTCTGGAAGGAGCTAGATGATGTAGTTCTGAGCATCCCAGACAGAGAGAGAGTCGTAATTGGTGCAGATTGTAATGGACATGTTGGTGAAGGTAATAAGGGTGATGAAGAAGTGATGGGTAAGTACGGTATCCAGGAAAGGAACTTGGAGGGACAGATGGTGGTAGACTTTGCAACAAGGATGCAAATGGCTGTAGTGAACACTTTTTTCCAGAAGAGGCACGAACATAGGGTGACCTACAAGAGCGGAGGTAGAAGCACACAGGTGGATTACATCTTGTGCAGACGATGTAATCTGAAGGAGGTTACCAACTGTAAGGTAGTGGTAGGGGAGAGTGTGGCTAGACAGCATAGGATGGTGGTGTGTAAGATGACTCTGGTGGTGGGGAGGAAAATTAGGAAGACAAAGGCAGAGAAGAGAACCATGTGGTGGAAGCTGAGACAGGACGAGTGTTGTGCAGCTTTTCGGGAAGAGGTGATACAGGCTCTCGGTGGACGGGAAGAGCTTCCAGAAGACTGGACCACTGCAGCCAAGGTGATCAGAGAAGCAGGCAGGAGAGTACTTGGTGTATCTTCTGGCAGGAAAGGAGAGAAGGAGACTTGGTGGTGGAACCTCACAGTACAGGAAATCATACAAGGAAAACGGTTAGCTAAGAAGAAGTGGGACACTGAGAGGACCGAGGAGAGGCGAAAGGAATACATTGAGATGCGACACAGGGCAAAGGTAGAGGTGGCAAAGGCAAAACAAGAGGCATATGATGACATGTATGGCAGGTTGGACACTAAAGAAGGAGAAAAGGATCTATACAGGCTGGCCAGACAGAGGGATAGAGATGGGAAGGATGTGCAGCAGGTTAGGGTGATTAAGGATAGAGATGGAAATATGTTGACTGGTGCCAGCAGTGTGCTAGGTAGATGGAAAGAATACTTCGAGGAGTTGATGAATGAGGAAAATGATAGAGAAGGGAGAGTAGAAGAGGCAAGTGTGGTGGACCAGGAAGTGGCAATGATTAGTAAGGGGGAAGTTAGAAAGGCATTAAAGAGAATGAAAAATGGAAAGGCAGTTGGTCCTGATGACATTCCTGTGGAGGTATGGAAGCATCTAGGAGAGGTGGCTGTGGAGTTAGACTGGAATCCCCGTGGACCATGATGTTTGCAGATGACATTGTGATCTGCAGTGAAAGCAGGGAGCAGCTGGAGGAACAGTTAGAAAGATGGAGGCATGCACTGGAAAGAAGAGGAATGAAGATTAGCCGAAGTAAAACAGAATATATGTGCATGAATGAGAGGGGTGGTGGGGGAAGAATGAGGCTACAGGGAGAAGAGATGGCAAAGGTAGAGGACTTTAAATACTTGGGGTCAACCGTCCAGAGCAATGGTGAGTGTGGTCAGGAAGTGAAGAAACGGGTCCAAGCAGGTTGGAACGGGTGGAGGAAGGTGTCAGGTGTGTTATGTGACAGAAGAGTCTCTGCTAGGATGAAGGGCAAAGTTTATAAAACAGTGGTGAGGCCAGCCATGATGTATGGATTAGAGACAGTGGCACTGAAGAGAAAACAGGAAGCAGAGCTGGAGGTGGCGGAAATGAAGATGTTGAGGTTCGCTCTCGGAGTGACCAGGTTGGATAAAATTAGAAATGAGCTCATCAGAGGGACAGCCAAGGTTCGATGTTTTGGAGACAAAGTTAGAGAGAGCAGACTTCAATGGTTTGGACACGTCCAGAGGAGAGAGAGTGAGTATATTGGTAGAAGGATGATGATGATGGAGCTGCCAGGCAAGAGAGCTAGAGGAAGACCAAAGAGAAGGTTGATGGATGTCGTGAGGGAAGACATGATGGCAGTTGGTGTTCGAGAGGAGGACGCAGGAGATAGGCTCTCATGGAAAAGGATGACGCGCTGTGGCGACCCCTAACGGGACAAGCCGAAAGGAAAAGAAGAAGAAGAAGACACGGCTAAAGGATATGCGTTAATGTCCGCATTCTATTGGAACGACGTGGACCACATGACCAAGGAACACGAGCATCTGACAACATTATTTCAATATAAACGTTGAAAAACAACACAGTTGACATTCGTTTCATCATTGTTGTTTGGCATGTCCATATGTGACTCATCTGTGATGATCATGTCGATATGACCTGGTATTGCAGTACCTCCAAGAATGGTGCACACCCACAAGATTGTCCAAATAATCATAAACTCAACTGAACACACCAATCAATCAGATGACATGAAATGTGTCACGTTCCCACAATGCAGTGCGTCAAAACGGTTGACAATCTTGATAAAGAACGGCAACACAGAGCTTCTATACACATTTATATTGTCTTTTTGCGTGACATTATGAGAATATTGGAGTATGTCAAATGTCGGTGGATTTTTTCATTTGTGTTAAAAAAAAAAAGTCCCATTGTTTGAATATAAGACCGTCTGTTAAAATGGCATGGCGGACAATGACATCGTCCGCTTCGCTGAAATCAAAGCAGTTCACTCTTGTTTCTTTTCAAATCGTATAAATCTTTCGCCTTTTACTAAAGATTTCCGTGGGGAGGAACAACAAGAGTCTATCTCAATTTTTTGATGCTCTGTGAAAGCGGAGCTTTCTCTTGTTGTGAAAAGTCAAATTTATTGTCTGGATACATCAACCTGTTTCACTCACAATTTTGTATTTAATACGTTCATTTAATACTGTAAAGTCTCTGAGTGGTTTGAGAAGCGCTGTGTAAGCTTAATTGCAGTTGTGTTGTTATTAATTAAAAGGCTTTAATAATTGCATTAGAGACACTGGGGAATATGTCTGTATGCATGCGTACATTTATTATGAATGTACATTTATTTTAAATATGTGTGCTTGTTTTCATGTGCTTGACTGACCCAACATTAGCCGTTAGCTTGGAGAAACGGATGGTCGTGAAAGCTGTCCCGTAAGGAAGAACGGTTACAATCACTCACGAGTACGTTCAGCGGCACGATGGCCGACTGGTTAGAGCGTCAGCCTCACAGTTCTGAGTTCAATCAGTTCCCCGGCCCTGCCTGTGTACAGTTTGCATGTTCTCCCCGTGCCTGCGTGGCACTCCGGTTTCCTCCCACATCCCAAAAACATGCATTAATTGGAGACTCTAAATTGCCCGTAGGTGTGAATGTGAGTGCGAATGGTTGTTTGTTTGTATGTGCCCTGCGATTGGCTGGCAACCAGTTCAGGGTCTACCCCGCCTCCTGCCCGATGATAACTGGGATTGGCTCCAGCACGCCCGCGACCCGAGTGAGGAGAAGCGGCTCAGAAAATAGATGAATGGATGTACGTTCACTGCATAATATGTCGTTCCTTACGCCAACAAATCACTCATCGTACTAGTTCGCAGTGAAATTCCACCTGAGTCTATCGTGGCAGGACAGGACGAGTTCAACAAACAAATCACTCGTGGCTAACAGTACATTCAGTTCAGTAGTACATTCAGCTTGCATGTGGCTAATGTTGCAAAGTCACGACCCACTTTCATATAAATTGAAAAGAATCAATTATTTTGTTTAAAAGTAGATTTTACGCCGATCTGATCGGTGTTATCGTTATCGGCCGATAATTAGCATTTTATGCTGACCGGCTTTCATGTCATAAGTCGCCGATCCGATCAATGACGTCATCGATCGGCTCCGCACAAGACATTTAACTCTGCGTCTTCGTCGCGTATGAATCCAAAAGCTAGTTTATTTTTAGCCTTGTCACGTGTCTTGTTGCGCAGTACTGTAACTATCTGACGGCCAATCAAGTTTTTCAATCTTGTCGGTGAAAAAACACGTCGTCGGTGTGTAATGTTGATTTGACCTAAACTTATGCTTAGTGGCCAATCCTTGAATGCCCCCTAGAGGTCATTGTTTTAACTTTTGTCTAAAATGCGAGAGAATCATTTGAGGTGGGATGGGCTCCGGCACGCCTGCGACCCTTGTGAGGATAAGCTGTACAGAAAATGGATGGATGGATGAATACAGTATATAGTACACAAGTATATACAATAAATGAACAAGTCATGTAAATAGAAACATTCCTCCATCTTGTAATCGGATCGGTTATCGTTTTTTTTTTTAAACTTGCTGATTGGTGATTGGCCCCAGAAATCCTGATCATGTAAAGCCTATTTAAAAGCAGCCTCTGAAAACATGAACAGTGTATTATATTTTAAAATGCTGTTTCAAATGAGTTTGCTGCACCGCCAAAGTCATACTGCTTGCCATGACGTCCACCAGGCAGGCGGGGCTGCACTGTATTTGTTTACAGAGTAAACTAGCGGCTAGAGAACAATGAAGCGACATTTTGTGTCACTTTCTACTGTGCTCCATGTGGGAACTTAATATGCCCCCGTACTGTGCCCAAAAAGAAAACATGTCAATTGTTTTGATAGGTGTCAGTGATCCATTGAATCCTGAGGGCCTGGTTGATTCAAGTGTTACATATGATGAAAACAACCAACACAATACTTGGGTTACCAGGTTGATGCGGTCGCGTTGACCGGTGACACGTTCTCTGTTTCCGCCTCTCCGATGGTGTTTGATGTGACAAGATAAAGTCATCATAAAAGACGGGATGCGGTGGTATTGGAATACATGTCGTGCAGTGTTGCCACTGTCTGCCCGAGATACGGCAAGATTTGATGGCTGTAGTCTGACATTGTGCAATCAGGAAAGAGTTTAATTGAAGACAGTAAATAGATACCCATAATGCACAGCGGCATCGAGACACGATAACATAACTTGTAAGTGGGGTCATTCACACCCAGAAACATATAAACCACCCATTCGGGGTACACCCTGAACTGGTTGCCAGCCAATCGCAGGGCACATAAAAACAAACAACCATTCACACTCACATTCACACCACCGTGCTGCCATGATTTATCTAATTAAAGAAAATCTAAAAAATGTAAACATAATGAGACGACTTGATGAAAATAATGCATTCGTCGAGTCGAATGTCACACACTGATAACATTTTCGGGTACAACAGTTTGATGTGCGTCTCAAAACGCTACTGCCACCTACTGTGACCTATTGCGCATGACAACCTTGGAGAATACTCAAGCAGGCAAGCGTGGTCTTAACAGTGGTTGTCAACTGTCACCCGCATGTTCCTCATGTTGTAAAGTCGCGACCCACTTTCATATAAATTGAGAATAATAAATTCTTCTCCTTCTTCTTTTCCTTTGGGCTTGTCCCGTTAGGGGTCGCCACAGCGCGTCATTCTTTTCCATGTAAGCCTATCTCCTGCATCCTCCTCTCGAACACCAACTGCCGTCATGTCTTCCCTCATGACATCCATCAACCTTCTCTTTGGTCTTCCTCTAGCTCTCTTGCCTGGCAGCTCCATCCTCATCCTCTTTCTACAAATATACTCACTATTTCTCGTTTGGTCGTGTCCAAACCATCCAAGTCTGCTCTCTCTAACTGTCTCCGAAACATCGAAGCTCGGCTGTCCCTCTGATGAGCTCATTTCTAATTTTATCCAACCTGGTCACTCCAAGAGCTAACCTCAACATCTTCATTTCTGCCACCTCCAGCTCGACTTCCTGTTGTCTCTTCAGTGCCACTGTCTCTAATCCGGTTGACCCCAAGTATTTCAAGTCCTCCACCCTTGCTATCTCTTCTCCCTGTAGCCTAACTCTTCCCCCTCCACCCCTCTCATTCATGCACATATATTCTGTCTTACTTCAGCTAATCTTCATTCCTCTGCTTTCCAGTTGTTGGATTTATCTTACCCAACATTATAAAAAATAGACACAAAAGGAATGAAGACGCTGGTTTCTTTTTCTCATGAGGAGGGCGTATGGGAGATTGTTCAGATCCCAGCCTCTCAACACGCTCTAAACAATCCCCCCCCTCGCTCCTGCTTTTATTTGAAATAGGAGGGATTTACAAATCATAATGTTCTAAGCAATAAGACACAACACAAAATATTTGATAATAAGAGGGTTTTTCCCAGACATAGTATTCTAAACAATAAGACACAACACAAAATATTGGACCAACACCTGTCACGTCCCCGACCACATCCGATCACGTCCTTGGTCCAGGCGCCCTTCCATCGGATGATGCTGAGTCTTCTTTTCGAAGGCGAGACATCTAAAATTGTCCATTATACTAATGCAAGCTAAGCAAATAAATGATAACTTCTACAATTTATCTAACATTTCCCTCCTGTTTATCATGTATTTGCACAAATTCTCATATCATCTTACAGTCACTTCATTTCGATTTTTAACTGTAGAATCATTTTTATGAAACAAATACATTTACACTCAGAGTAAACTTGTCATATATGAATGTTGTAGTTTAAACATCGTAATCATCTGTATCAGGAAACAAATTAGTTAAAGCAAAATCATCATTATCATCATAATCATCATTATCATCATACAGTAATGGATACATCAGCTCCATACGATTTCTCCATGGGGGTTATGGCTGTGGTGATTAATTTACTGATTAATGCCCGAATGCATGGGATACAACAACATCCACATAATGTCAGAATGGCTGCAAAAACAGCAATTGATATCAATATTGGTGAAATTAGGGTTTTATATTTACCAAAAACGTCCATCCGAGCTGTCCCACAAGGAGTGTTGATTGAGGGTCCGTAGACCATTGATGGCTCTGGTCAAGCTGCCATCTGAAGCAGTATTGTTTGTTCTCCAAACATACCGCAAACACCTCCCTCTCTTGCGAGGAGCATGTCGACAGCTATGCGGTCTTTGGAACGTCCTTGAGCTGCTCGTGCACAGCTTCCAACCCACTCTGAGTCCAATTTCCTAATCTCTGTACATTGAAGTGGATGTAGTTTATCCCCTCAACATTTTTATTAATCGTACACCACCAGCATATGAAAGACTCAAATCCTCCTGCAACTTGGTCAGCCAATTTGTATTGATTAGGAACCCCACGAGGAACACCTATGGCGTCGATGTATGTTGGATTATTTTGCCCCTGCCAGGACAAATCTCTTTTTTGTATATGTTCTAGATTGGACAAAAACATTAGTGCCCTTTCCATTAAATCTTGAACAGGCATAGGGTATACTGACACATGCAATATCAAAGTGATAATAGCGCATAATCTAGATATATCTTTAGGTAATCTATCAAACAGTCTATCATCTCCGCACCACCACCAGATGTCGCTCCGTGACACTGGCACAAAATTTGGTTTGATTTTTAAGATTACTTTACACTGTGTGTCGTTCAGTGGTCCTAATTTTTTTTTCCTTTATTAATCATGTTTATACAAGTGAAATTATTTGGTGCTACTAAAGTAGAAAACATCGGTTTGTGTTTATCTGCTTCTTTTACGGGATATATAGGATCCCATGATTTACAAGGAACCAATCATCAGTAGTTATGTTGTTAAAATTAAATTAAAATTTGTCCACCTTTCTTTGAAGTTTTCAATGGCATTTTTGGTTTAACACTGTTCCTATAACACAGTACACAATATACAATACACAATATAACACAAGCCGTTTTGCTTAGGTTAAACTTCTTTCTATGTTCTTTTGCTGTTTTTTTTTTTTTTTGACCAACTGGACCAATCATAACTTGTTTCACCAATGAGGTGTTCCCATCCAAAGCCTATAGTTGCATACCAGTCATATCCAAATCCCCAATTCTGCCCATTCTCTTGAGCATCATTGGTGAGAGCCGCATATGGAATTAGGATTAAAGCAGCTTGATTTTGGGGGGGCACAAAATATTAAACCTTTTTGCCGCGTTTGGAGGCCATGTCCACAATTTTGATCATCAGCTGTACTCCTTTTGATACGAGTTAATGATTTGAAAATTATTTTTTTTAATTATTGGGTTTGTCATATTGGTCCAGTTGGTAGGTGATTTTCTATCTAAAAAATGGGTTTTATCATTGAGGGTGGGACGTCCCATGTACCACAAAAACAAAACCAACATCATAGTAGCCAAAGTTGCTACGTAACAACTTAGCGAATCTCATAACCAACGTGGGTGTGCCTTTCTGCTGAGTTCTCACTAAAAGGGTTGGTGTCTTTTTTCTTCACTGACCAGCAAGCGTTTTCAGAATCTACACATCTGCTCCCGCTCCGTTATCAGACTTTTGCTCACCTTCCCTGTTTGAGTACTCAGCTGAAATGACTCTTTTACAGTGTGTTAAATGAACCCACGTGTTTCTTTCTGCTATTTTTTAGGGCTGTAAAGTGTCAATCTACCTGTGCCACCATCCCTCCGGTTGAGACATGTGACACAGCATGGCTCAATATAGCAGCCCATTTGAATAGTGTTTTTTTTTTTTTTTTTTCTCTGTGCTAATGTAAATTTCATTTTGTAGTTTTGCACTTTGTTTTTCCCAATAATTGCATTCTTGTTGTGGAATACTCATATTGGCTATCAGTATAGATTGTACCATCTTTATTTTTCCTTAGTTTGCATGCCTCGGTTAATGCTACTAATTCAGCAGCTTGTTCAGCCAATTCCTGTCAATTATGCTGCGTGCCTTCATCAAGTAAGGGTATTAGTGTGGCTGGATTTAAGGTTGTGAGAGCAGACACTGTATGTGGGACCTTAAGGGTGAACTGCTCTCTAGTTGAAAAATAAGCTATTGGTTTTATCTTATCACCATATTGTTGTGTAAGTATGGAGGTCATGCAATAGCTTTTACAATCTACCATTTGAATGAATGTTTTATCATTAAATTTGGAAGGCCTAGCGCAGCACTCGACACCAAATGTTGTTTAATGTCACAGAAGGCCTTTTCTGCCTCTGTACTCCATTAAACAGGTGATGTCATTTTAAGATTGTTTTTATACATTAATTTTGACAATGGTGCAACAATTTCTGCATAGTTTGGAATCCATGCTCTACAATAATTTGTCAGACCTAAAAATGATTATTATATGTTTCTTCGTCTGTGGTTTAGGATTTTTTAAGACTATAGCTCTCCTGTCTTCTAATATAGTTTTTCCTCCTATACTTAAATTATGGCCTAGATATTTAACTTGTCTTTTACATCATTGCAATTTATTTTTGTTAACTTTATGTCCCTCTTCTGTTAGATGATGCAGTAAAGTCAATGAATCTTTGCATGTCTCTCCATCTGTAGATGCCAGAAGACATGCGTGTTGTCATAACTTGTGAATAATTAGTTGGACTTTCACAGTAACCTTGCGGTAATCTAGTAAATGTATATATATATATATATATATATATATATATTTTTTTTTTTTTCTCAAATGTGAATGCAAACCAAAATTGACTGTTATTTTCTATTGGTACTGAAAAGAATGCATTATTATTTGGTTATTTCAGGTTTTTCAGTGTCCAAACTCAGAATGTCCTGTAAATTGAAATCCACCTCCTCATTCTCTGTAATGTTTACACAAGAGGATTTGCTGGGTTGGGAAGCAGGCTGGCCTAGTCATGCGGTAGTTTGTCCGTATTCTCTTTTATTTTTCTTTTTTTCTTTTTTAGGGCAGTCACGTGCAATGTGGCCTTTGTTTCCACAGCACCAACAGATGGTATTATCATAATAATTTCGATTTCTACCATATCTTACTCTCCCACGGTCTCTGCCGCGTCCTCGAAAATTATCTCTCTCTCTGCCTTGATAGTATATTTCTGCTTCTTCGTCGAGGAAGACATCTATCTTCTCTTTTTGTTTTTTGTCTAACACTCTTTCTGCGTGGAGGGCATGATTAACATATTCCTCCAGAGGGCCAGTTGCTAGGTTTATCCAATGTTTATCTACCCATCTGTTAATGTGTTCTTTCGAATTCGCATGTAAAGCATTTTTTAACTGTTGTTGATAAGGTGTGATGCCGGCTACGGCATTTTTCACATCCCCATTAGTCCAGGTCCTATAGACCAAAATAGTTTTTTTCTGGTCCTCTTGTATATTTGGATTTGCCACTTCAATCATCGGAAATAAATCCATGTCTCCCTCGTCTGAGGTTATATTTGTTATTTTGGGAGTGGGAGAAAATGTTTCTCCCATAGTTTTAGACCAATTCATTTGTAGCCCTCCCGATCGTAAAATTCGTTGTGTTTGTGCCTCTTGAGTTGGAGGATTTTCATGAGGTGGCAAAACCGGGTACAAGGGTGCTGATGCTTTTGTTTCCTTATTTTTTTTTACAACTTTCTTCAATTATCTTTTTCTCGCTAATTCTTATTATTGGTCCTGTCTCGTCATCTTCCTGTCTTTGAAACAACATATTTTTATGTCTACCTTCCTGCTCTTTTTGTTCATTTGTTAAGTGTTTCTTATTCTCCCTTCCTTTTTCTCTTTTTGACGCCATGTTTAACCAGAAGAGTAAGTCGTCAAATCCATCTTTTTGTATTTGTGATATATCATTTTTGTGTCGACACTTTATTTCGTTTTGAAGTTGAACTATTTTTTTGCGAATTTAGCTGGCCAGCGAAACCGTATTTGGTTATCCACGTGTTTAAATGTTCTATTTTGGAAGGGTTTTGGAGTTGAACATATTTCCAATCTTTACATGTTAGGCCTATTTTTGGATCCGGTTTATTGTTGTTATTTCCCATTTTTGTGAATTTGGAAGTCAGTTCATTTGCACCTAGAGTGACCTAAATACTGACTTTATTCAAAAATGACAGGGTGACAATAAATGTCTGAGTTTTGGCAATTCTCAAGCTTCTACCCCAATTGGGGCGGAGAATTCTTGCCTTTGCTTCCAAACCCAGTTGTCACTTACAATCCAGTCTTATACATTCATACTTTTACACATACACACGATATTAATAACGTTTTTATAAACACACGAAAACACGGAAACACAGAAACACAGAAATACGGAATTTAAGTACGTACAGGACCCCGCCGTCCCCACGGATTTTATCGGACTCCGTCGTCCATCTGACCACTTGCCAGTGACTAGTATTACACAAGGTTTGTTCTGCCGCAGACTTCTTCGTCGCGCAATTCACTCACTCTTTAATCCTTTTTTTCCCAAAAAATTTTTTTAAAATTTAACTCACCACTCGTCTTCGATCCTGTGGATTGTCGTCAACCTTCAGATCCCAGTTAAGGAGAACGAAGACCAGTCCCGTAAAGGGTCTTACTTGCCGTGGCCACGGTCTCTTAACTGGAAGTCGGCTCCACAACTGGAATCCTCGGGTGTGTTGACATCCGGCTCGAAGGACCAATTTAATGTTGGATTTATCTTACCCAACATTATAAAAAATAGACACAAAAGGAATGAAGACGCTGGTTTCTTTTTCTCATGAGGAGGGCGTATGGGAGATTGTTCAGATCACAGCCTCTCAACACGCTCTAAACAATCCCCCCCCCCCTCGCTCCTGCTTTTATTTGAAATAGGAGGGATTTACAAATCATAATGTTCTAAGCAATAAGACACAACACAAAATATTTGATAATAAGAGGGTTTTTCCCAGACATAGTATTCTAAACAATAAGACACGACACATAATATTTGATAATATGAGGGTTTTTCCCAGACAAAGTATTCTAAGCAATAAGACACAACACAAAATATTGGACCAACACTTGTCCCGACCCGACCACATCCGATCACGTCCTTGGTCCAGGCGCCCTTCCATCGGATGATGCTGAGTCATCTTTTCGAAGGCGAGACATCTAAAATCGTCCATAATACTAATGCAAGCTAAGCAAATAAATGATAACTTCTACAATTTATCTAACAAAAGGTTTCACGGAATTTAATTGTCTTATCAACACACATTCACACATGATATTGCACGAAATTCGATACCCAAAGTCCCGGCATTAGCCTAATAAGTCTTGAAGTGAAATCACAATAGAATTAGAAAATACAAATAAATAACGTAACGATAACACAACGATAACAACAAAAAAACAAATGCTACACCCCAGTTGTGAGTTAGTGCAAAGATACAAATGCAGCAAAGGCTGTGGATGCAGCAGAAATACAAATGTATGAGGCTTGAATTGTGCATGATATTTACATGCTCATTTCGTTACTGGTTTACTATACAAGGGATCTAAGCACTTGTTGTCTCGGCTCGCGTTGGCATTTTGGTGAAAGCGCTAATTTCGTTCACAGAATAATATGTCCCAGATTAGCTCGTAGTGGGTAGTCGTAGGTGTGTGTTTAAAAAACACTTTTTATTTGCCAGTTTGGGGGAATACAGTTACTCTTGTTCATGCATTGTTGAGTAGGACCAAAATGGTAATTTATGGAATCGAGATTGTGAGTATTGACTGAGGAGAAGAAGGTTGCTGTTCCAATGACAACTACGAGCGAAGTAAGCATAACAGTTAGCATCTGTTTAGATTCCCAACAGGTCCCAGTGAGAATTGAACTCACGACCCCTGGTTTACAAGAACAGTGCTATAACGGCTGAGCTATGAGGTTTTAACCTAGGGTAAGAGAAATGGAGTGTGGTTTTTGTATTTTGCCATGGTCAGCATGAAAATCCTCAGACAACAATCCTGAAAATCCAAGAACATTGCTTTGATTGGAGGAGACATAACATTGACCTGCAGGTTTTCGAGGTATTCTAAGGACAACTGCATCACCTTTTCCAGTATATTTTCTTGGTTAACCCAACCACTGGCTTTGTAGACCATGGTTCGTACCACTGAGGCATGAGTCCTCACTCTTTGGTCTAGCGTAATCCTTTCGGTGAACAAGCCAACACAGCACTAAGGAAGACAGAAGATTACTGATACATTTAAGTACCTATTGCAACATCCGCATCCGAATCTGTAGTTGGGTGGTAGGCCCGGGTGAGAATAGAATTCACGACGCCGGATTTAAAAGATCATTGTTCTACCCCGGTGGACGACTGGTTAGAGAGTCAGCCTCACAGTTCTGAGGACCAGGGTTTAATCCCCGGCCCCGCCTGTGTGGAGTTTGCATGTTCTTCCCGTGCCTGCGTGGGTTTTCGCCGGGCACTCCGGTTTCCGCCCACATCCCAAAAACTTGCATTAATTGGAGACTCGAAATTACACGGAGGTGTGACTGTGAGTGCGACTGGTTGTTTGTTTGTATATGTCCTGCGATTGGCTGGAAACCAGTTCAGGGTGTACCCCGCCTCCTGCCCGATGACAGCTGGGATAGGCTCCAGCACGCCCGCGACCCGATTGAGGAGAAGCAGCTCAGAAAATGGATGGATGGATGTTCTACCCCCTGAGCTATGAGACCTTCTGTTATGAAATTAGCTCATGTGCGAACACCGAATTTCACAAAATTCAGTGCCATTAACCCGTACATCATGGCTGGCCTCACCCCTGTTATATAAACTTAGCCCTTCATCCAAGCAGAGACTCTTCTGTCACATGACACACCTGACACCTTCCTCCACCCGTTCCAACCTACTTGGACCCGTTTCTTCACTTCCAGTCCACACTCACCATTGCACTGGACGGTTGACCCCAAGTATTTCAAGTCCTCCACCCTTACTATCTCTTCTCCCTGTAGCCTCACTCTTCCCCCACCACCCCTCTCATTCATGCACATATATTCTGTATTACTTCGGCTAATCTTCATTCCTCTGTTTTCCAGTGCATGCCTCCATCTTTCTAACTGTTCCTTCACCTGCTCCCTGCTTTCACTACAGATCACAATGTCATCTGCAAACATCACGGTCCACGGGGATTCCAGTCTAACCTCATCTGTCAGCGTATCCATCACCACTTCAAACAGGAAGGTGCTCATGGCTGATCCCTGATGCAGTCCCACCGCCACCTTAAATTCGTCTGTCACACCTACAGCACACCTCACCGCTGTTCTGCTGCCCTCGTACATGTCCTGTATTATTCTAACATACTTCTCTGCCACTCCAGACCTCCGCATGCAGTATAACAGTTATTCTCTGGGTACTCTGTCATAGGCTTTCTATAGATCTACAAAGACACAATGTAGCTCGTTCTGACCTTCTCTGTACTTTTCCATCAATATACTCAAGGCCAATAATGCATCTGTGGTACTCTTTCTAGGCATGAAACCATACAGTTGTCGCAAATACTCACTTCTGTCCTAAGTCTAGCCTCCACTACTCTTTCCCATAACATTGTGTGGCTCATCAACGTTATTCCTCTATAGTTCCCACAGCTCTGCACATGACCCTTGTTCTTAAAAATGGGCACCAGCACACTTTTCCTCCATTCCTCAGGCATCTTCGACAAATGACTGAGAACTATGTGAATTTCCTGGGTAGCCCCTCACTTACAGTCTGGTCCTGTAGATGTTTATAATTTACATAGCCACTCCCACCACACTTCAGTTGTAAAGCCGGGTCCACGACCCCCTGTCCTGCAAGCTTCCACTCCTGTCCCTGTCCTGTCCTATCTTGTTATATCCTTCCCTCACAGGGTATCTATTGGGTGCTCTATTCGACTGAACTATTGTAATTCTCAATAAAAATCAATGAGAATACAAAGAAACCACAACTCAAGAATGGTTAGCATAAACATTGAATCTGTATCTGGGTGGTAGGTCCCAGTGAGAATTGAAATCACGACCCCTGGTTTACAAGACCAGTGCTATCGCACCTGAGCTGTGAGGCCTTCTGTTAGCGTTTTAGCTCATGAGCTAACACCTAATTTTACAAAATGAAGAGCAAAGCTTGGAAATGTCTGTGATCAGCTTGTTAACCATAGTGCTAATGGTATGTTAGCAAGGGATGACAGAGTACGTCATGGCTTTTGGCACGCTCAAAATGGGTACACAGGAAGCTGGTTTCCTACCTTGGCTCGTGTCATGTGTAACAAATGGGAAATTAGCCTTCAGGACTCAGTGAGAATTGAACTCACGACCCCTGGTTTACGAGATCAGTGCTCTAGCCACTGAGTTATGAGGTCTTTCTTTTCATGTCATAGTTACCATTTTGGTTAACTAGCTTACAACCACGGCATTTGCATTGGAGGCTTGTTAAGAAAAAAGGTTTTAAGGAATTTAATTGTCATACCAACACACATTTACACATCCATCCATCCATTTTCTGAGCCACTTCTCCTCAATAGAGTCGCGGGCGTGCTGGAGCCGATCCCAGCTATCATCTTGCAGGAGGCGGGGTACACCCTGAACTGGTTGCCAGCCAATCGCAGGGCACGTACAAACAAACAACCATTCACACTCATATTCACACCTACGGACAATTTCGAGTCTCCAATTCATGCATGTTTTTGGGATGTGGGAGGAAACCGGAGTGCCCAAAGAAAACCCACACATGCAAGCTCCACACAGGCGAGGCCTCAATTAGCATTTTGGTTAAAGAGCTCACAACAACAAAGTGGGCAAAAGTGCATTGTCAACTTGTTAAGAAACAAGGTTTCAAGGAATTTAATTGTCTTACCAACACATTTACACATGGTATTGCACGAAATTCGATACCCAAAGTCCCAAATTCGTCTTGAAGTGAAATCACAATAGAATCAGAAAATAAAAATAAATAACGTAACGATAACACAACGATAACAACAATAAAAAAAATGCTAAACCCCAGTTGTGAGTTAGCGCAAAAATGCAAATGCAGCAAAGGCTGTGGATGCAGCAGAAATACAAACGTATGAGGCTTGAATTGTGCATGATATTTACATGCTGATTTAGTTACTGGTTTACTATACCAGGGATCTAAGCACTTGTTGTCGAGGCTAGCGTTGGCATTTTGGTGAAAGCGCTAATTTCGTTGCCACAGCATAGTATGTCCCAGATTAGCTCGTAGTGGCTAGTAGTTGGTGTGTGTTTAAAAAACACTTTTTATTTGTCAGTTTGGGGCAATGCAGTTAGTCTTGTTCATGCATTGTTGACCTTCAGTAGGACCAAAATGGTAATTTATGGTACAGAGATTGTATTTACTGAGAAGAAGAAGGTTGCTGTACCAATGACAACTGCAGAGTGTAGCAGTTGGGTGGAGTTATCGTGTTTCACATAATAGATAGCAGCTGTTTAGATTGCCAACAGGCCCCAGTGAGAATTGAACTCACGACCCCTGGTTTACAAGACCAGGGATGAGGATATGGGTGGGAGTGCTTGCAAATTGTGCATGATAGTTCCAGTATTTGGTTATTTGTACTTGTGAAAACTTCATCATGCAGGAATGATTTAGCATGGGGGGGACTTATATCAGGGTTACAGCAAATGTGAAACTAGCCTTCAGGCCGCAGTGAGAATTGAACTCACGACCGCTGGTTTACGAGACCAGTGCTCTAGCCACTGAGCTATGAGGCCTTTTGTTTCATGCTAGACTTACCATTTTGGTTAACGAGCTAACAACCACAGGGCAATTGTCGCCTTGTTGAGAAAAAAGGTTTTAAAGAATTTAATTCTCATACCAACACACATTTACACATGCTATGGGCAATTTATAGTCTTCAATTTACCTACCATGCATGTTTTTGCGATGTGGGAGGTACCTGGTGAAGGCCCACGCAGGCACAGGGAGAACATTTAAGCTCCACACAGGCGAGGCCAAAGTTAGCATTTTGGTTAACGAGCTAACAACAACAAAGTGGGCAAAAGTGCATTGTCAGCTTGTTAAGGAACAAGGTTTCAAGGAATTTAATTGTCTTACCAACACACATTTACACATGGTATTGCACGAAATTCGATACCCAGTCCCGAATTAGCCGAATAAGTCTTGAAGTGAAATCACAATCGAATCAGAAACTAAAAATAAATTACGTAAAGATTACACAATAACAACAATAAAACAAATGCTAAACCCCAGTTGTGAGTTAGCGCAAAGATGCAAATGCAGCAAAGGCTGTAGATGCAGCAGAAATACAAATGTATGAGGCTTGAATTGTGCATGATATTTACATGCTCGTTTAGTTCCTGGTTTACTATACCAGGGATCTAAGCACTTGTTGTCTAGGCTAGCGTTGGCATTTTGGTGAAAGCGCTAATTTCTGGATGGCTGGATGGATGGATAAAATGCTAGAGAATAATTTTGAAGATATAGTACTCAGTATACAGTACACAAGTATACACAATAAATGAACAAGTCACGTAAATAGACATTGCTCCATCTTTTGATCATATCGGTGATCGGTTATCGTTTTTTTTTAACTTGCTGATCGGTGATCAGCCCCAAAAATCCTGATTGTGTAAAGACTACAGTTCACTGAGTAAAGGGTGTTCTATGGAGCACTGTAAATGTGTTTTTTTCGTCATTCTGAACATATTGTTACATATCTGTATCCAGTAGTTGCGGTCAGCGGACATGGAAAAGTTTTCTTCCCATTTAGTGATTGCTAAGGGCATTGATTTAGTGCATGAAATTAATTTATAAACTTTTGAGAGATTTCTTTTACTTTGCAGAAGAAGCTTAACGATTTGCTTGACAAACTCCGGCAGTTCGAGGATGTTCTGGAGTGTTGGTATTCTTATTTTTATTGATGCTTTGAATTTATTGTATTGAAGAAGGTTTCCACCTGTTATTTGGAATTGTTGGAACAGTTCATCACATGTCCTAAAATCATGGTCAATTCCATGTTGTTCCCATGTGCTAAATTGAAGGGGTATATTATTAATTTCGAACTCTGGATTATGCCAGATTGGGGAGAGCATACTGGGAGCTAATTGAGATCCTGTAGATCATATATGTGAAACTCCGGCCCGGGGGCCAAATTTGGCCCACGATGCAATTAAATTTGGCCCGCAAGACCATATAAAATGTGTATTAGAGCTGGCCCGCCAGTATATAGCACATGCGGCACTAATATTAAAAATCCCAGAATGCTTTGCTCGTGTGATGGCCCATTAGTCGAGACCGGCGAGCGCCCCTTCCCTTTCTGTTGCAGTCGTTAGCAACTATGCTACCAGTCTCCTCGAGCAAATTTACACTTCCCCTTCCCAAAAATGGCCATTTATTTTGATCAATTTATTATGATAAGACACAGGAGTGGACACACACACTGAAAAAAACTCCTGTTTTTTTGTTTGTTTGTTTTTTTAGGAGAAGAGGGGTAAATTATGTCAATTTAAATACATTTTAATCATGTGCAACCGATGTACATGTTCAAATGAAGTAAATTCAAAGGCCTTTTTTTGCAGTGCATGTGCTGGAGTCACGAAGCGATTGTGAGGGCAATTGGCGACATTCATGATCGCCTTGATCAATTAATAGGTGTGTTAAAAGTTCAAAATCACAATTATTTATTTATGAATGCAATCATCCATCCATCCATCCATTTTCTTTAACGCTTCTCCTCACAAGGGTCGCGCAGTGACGTGCGGTGAGGTTCATGATTGGTGAGGCATTGACTACGTCACGTGACGTCTGGAGCTCGATGAAGCTCAACTCAACACTGCCACATGCTGGTTGTGGCACCGTACCTACCAGACTCCACTGTGCACTTTTAGTGGCTTTTCTGGTCGATAAGAAAGACTAAATGTCACACACTTTCATTAAATATATTAGACAGTCTGTTAAATGTTAGTAAGTGCAGTACATGTGTGATAAAACGTATATTATTGGCGATGTAATGAGGAAACACCAATGTCTCTTGTGTGAAGCCACGGACCAATCACAGCCTGCCTAAATGGATGTGGGCGTGGTCTCTTGAAGCATCATGGGAGCGATGACTCCTCTAGAATACTGATGTTTTGGGGCTGTCGCTGGGCAAAAGTTCATCTCAATACTTTGTTATATACGCTTTGTTGGCAATGACAGAGGTCAAATGTTTTCTGTAAGTCACACACTGTTGCTGGTATTTTGGCCCATTCCTCCATGCAGATCTCGAGATCACTGATGTTTTGGGGCTGTCGCTGGGCAACACAGACTTTCAACTCCCTCCAAAGATTTTCTATGGGGTTGAGATCTGGAGACTGGCTCGGCCACTCCAGGACCTTGAAATGCTTCTTACAAAGCCACTCCCTCGTTGCCCAGGTGGTGTGTTTGGGATCATCGTCATGCTGAACGACCCAGCCACGTTACAGCTTCAATGCCCTTGCTGATGGAAGGAGGTTTTCACTCAAAAACTCACGATACATGGCCCCATTCATTCTTTCCTTTACATGGATCAGTCATCCTCGTCCCTTTGCTGAAAAACAGCCCCAAAGCATGATGTTTCCACCACCATTCTTCACAGTAGGTATGGTGTTCTTTGGATGCAACTCGGCATTAGTTTTCCTCCAAACACGGCAAGTTGAGGTTTGACCAAAAAGTTTTACTTTGGTTTCATCTGACCATATGACATTCTCCCAATCCTCTTCTGGATCATCCAAATGCTCTCGAGTAAACTTCAGATGGGTATTTATTATTTTGGTTCCAGCTCTCTGCGGGTCATTCACTAGGTCCCCCCGTGTGGTTCTGGGATTTTTGCTCACTGTTCTTGTGATCATTTTGACCTTTGATCTTGCGTGGTGCCCCAGATCGAGTGAAATTATCAGTGGTCTTGTATGTCTTCCATTCTCTAATAATTGCTCCCACAGTTCTACACACCAAGCTGCTTACCTATTTCAGATTCAGTCTTCCCAGCCTGGTGCAGGTCTACAATTTTGTTTCTGGTGTCCTTTGACATCTCTTTGGTCTTGGCCATCGTGGAGTTTGGAGTGTGACTGTTTGAGGTTGTGGACAGGTGTCTTTTATACTGATAACGAGTTTAAACAGGTGCCATTAATACAGGTAATGAGTGGAGGACAAAGGAGCCTCTTAAAGAAGTTACAGGTCTGTGAGAGCCAGAAATCTTGCTTGTTTGTAGGTGACCAAATATAATACTTGTTTTCCACCATAATTTGTTAGTAAATTCTTTAAAAATCAGACTGATTTTCTGGATTTGTTTAAATTTATTTTCTTTCTCATTTTGTCTCTCATACGTGAGGTATACCTATGGTTTAGATTACAGGCCTATCTCATCTTTTTAAGTGGGAGAACATGCACAATTGGTGGCTGACAAAATACTTTTTTGCCCCACTATATATAAAATTAAATTTTTTTCAGGCTCAAATTACCTCATAAAATTTTGCACTTGTTTTTTTTAATTATATGCATGTAGGGCATATTTAGAGTTATGGTCATCACACAATACTGCTTTTATTGTCCTTAGAGGGCATTAAAAAAAAACTATATATTTGTGGATAGGTCTGATGCTATCAAACATTTTTCGGGGTTGAAAGTAATCAAATATTCTTGAGTTAGATTAACACTTAAAAGCCTGTACCATGTTTTGGCTCGAATAACTGCTGTTTTTTTTTGTTTTTGTTTTAACTACCATTGTTCCAAAAAGGATCATGCGTAAAAATCTGAAGTTACAGTATTCTGACTTGAGTACAATATTTGGCGACTCGACCCACCCCTGGTTACGAGGTTGGTCACAGAATGATATGAACTCATAAGTCAAGGCACCGTTGTCACACTACTGTTTTCTTTTGATAACTAGGTTGTCATATCCTTTCATTTTCCTAAATAGACTGATACCAAGAGAATATTTTGTCAGAATGTTTTTTCATGATTATTAATGGTTAGCAAATTTTCTTCTCTCTTGGTAGGATGACCTGCAGATCTGTGTGTTCAACTACAACACCTTGGAGCGTGTTCACATGTTTGAGGCCCACTCTGACTCCATCCGTTGCATCGCTGTCCACCCAACCCAGCCCTTCATCCTCACCAGCAGCTGTATGCTTCTTCTTGTAATCCACATCAACAAACAGATAAATGTATTCCTCCAGCGGTGCACTTCTTAAACACTGTGCCCATCTCTTTGTAGATAATAAGTTGATCAAGCTATGGGACTGGGACAAGAAGTGGACCTGCAGCCAGGTGTTTGAGGGTCACACGCACTATGTCATGCAGATCGTCATCAACCCGAAAGACAGTTCTCAGTTTGCAAGTGCCTCCCAAGACAGGACTATTAAGGTAGGAAGAAGTTGTTCATACTGCTCCCAAACCACAACTTCTGCGTAATCTCATGCAGTTCTGCTCAAAATATGGTATGTGTATCAATAGTAGTACGTGACATAAACTAGTACGAAGTAGTCCCTGCCTTTTTTCTCCGATACATAGTAAGGTTTTTCCAACTGTCGCACTCACCGACCCACCGCCCAGTGGCGGAGTTTAAGTCAAACCTGTTGGTGGGCCGGGTACTTTGGTGTTGGGTATGGGGGTCTACATATAGGATACACATAGTTCACACACACACACACACACACACACACACACACACACACACACACACACACACACACACAGTGTTTGTGAGGCGACCCGGTATGGCCACCTCAACAGGGGGAGTTGATAGAAATTCCTGGCTGCACGCTTACACAACACTGCATACACTTTTGTTTGATTCATCCCATTACAGTTACACATCCTGATACCCTTATGAACATATAATTACATTACACTCAGTCGCACGACACAACAAACGCACAACATATCAACATAGTGTGCGTTGGGAAGTTCACTCCGGGCGCGCTGTCCACATCCCGGAACCTTCGGTAACTCAGAGCGTTGTTAGTGTGCGTACCACTCGTTACAAGTAAAACTGACACATTCCATATGGCGGATGTACAGACGTATCCCTAGCAATAGCCAACTCACTCATTAGGAAAGTTATAGAAAATGAAGCACGCTCTGTCTCTGGGAGCATCGGACTGAATTTCCGAACGGACCTCATACACTAGGGTGAAGCTACGATTGGTCCGAGTCTGCATGACGTCACGACGGGAAGCGGTTTTGACCACAAAACAAGCGGACAAGAACTTCTGCGCTCTCTTCACCACACATGCTGTTCTGAGCCACATGTGGGAGAGCCCAGCACTAAACCTTTTCCAAACTTATTGTTTGACTTTGTATTGTCAAATAAATTGTTTAAACTTTCCATGGAAAGGGGAAGTGGAATTATGGAAGTTTTACCTCGACCAGAATAAAGGAACCAGGGAATAGAGGTTTGTAGGGCTGGCAGGTTATACCCCAGCCGCGACTTTTATTTGTTCTCTTTTCTGAAACTCTAACAGTCACTGAATTAAATGTTTAAGCTGTCCATAATGTTACAGTGATGGAAACCTTTTTGAATCCAGTACAGTACATTTAAGTACAGTTCTCAAACATTTTATTTTCATCAGAATCAGAATCATCTTTATTTGCCAATTATGTCCAAAACACACAAGGAATTTGTCTCCGGTAGTTGGAGCCGCTCTAGTACAACACACAGTCAATTTACAGAACACTTTGGAGACATAAAGACATTGACAAAAAACAATTGTGCAAAAAGATGCAGAGTCCTCTAGCACTTAGAGCAGTTCGAATGACTAATATTGCAATAGTCCGGTGCAATGACCATTGTGCAAAGGGCGCTGAGACTTCCAGGAGTGTATGCGTTTTAAAGTGACGGGTCGTGCGATAATCTGGGACAATGTTGGTTGTGCAAATGTTACAGATACTCCTCAATCAGTGTGCAAATGGAGCAGATGCTACTCTGGCATGAGTGGAAAGGATATGCAAATAGTGCATTTATGAGCGATACATTCCAATTGAGTCTTTATTTAAGTCTTCTAAAATTTACATGACACAAGGAGGAGTATCGTTATCCACCGTGCCAAATTTGAATGATTAAAAAGAAAATCAAGTATATAAAATCATATAATATAATCATTTCAAAATCATGAAAAATCAAGCATCTTTTCTCCTCTCAAATGATGAGGGCGTGTCCGCTGAATGCATAAAACCATAACCTGCTTAACTGTCAATCAAATACTACTACTATGACCTGAAAATGGATGTTCATTTTTCTAGCATCTTTCTTATGCCTACACATATCTACATGTTTGAGCCGCGAAAATATGTACGCTTAAATCGTTCGGGGGCTGGAATATATCCCACCGGGTCGTCACGGGACTTTTCCATGCCGTGACAACGGGGCGCTCTAAAGCAGCCATGCTACCATGAAGCCCCGGTACACATGCTGGCTGTCACATCTGACTTCTTTCCCCTCCTCGCCCTTCCACCTTTCTCTCCATGATGTGTACGCACTCACAGCTGACAACGAGGCGCTCTGTCGGGCAGGTGCAATTTCTGGGTGTAGGTATGGCTTGCTTGCTAACTGCATGTCACAATTGCACCGGATAACCGCTGATGCGGACAAAGGCGCTCAAGTTTTTATCTCGTGGGTTAGGCAGGACTCAAGGTGGAGCCAAAGTACTTAACTGGGAGTTGTTTTAGCCACGGCCATAAAATCAGGAAAACCGAAACGGTGAAAAACAGTTGAACACAGTTTTCCACAATTCAGCACTGCAAAGTTCTTTGTCTTTGCACGTTGTTCAGCAATTATCTTCAAACACGTATAATGTATTTAGACACAAATATCTAAATTCACTTTACAGTATATTTTTTACATTTTCTTGTTTTATGTATTTTTTTCCGATTTAAGCGCAGTGTTAATGTTCAAATTGCATAATATTACATTGGCTTACTGTAATATATATTGTAGTTTTTAGGAATAAAACCTCTGCCTCGTTTTTAATGAACACTTGGAGCTATTAAGCTACTCAATTTCCATGTTGGTAATTATGGTGACACTTGGAGAGCCAACAAAATCTGTAGTACTGTAGTTTGAGGTCTAATGAGATACAGTGTAATAGCTGTCTCAAAAATGTATATTGTTCTATCAAAGTATTGAAAGAAATTATTTGGTCGTGTCCTTTTGTTGTTTCAGGTTTGGCAGCTGGGCTCATCCTCTCCCAACTTGACTTTGGAAGGCCATGAGAAAGGGGTCAGTTGCATCGACTATTACAGTGGAGGAGACAAGCCCTACCTGATATCAGGGGCTGATGACCATCAGGTCAAAATCTGGGACTATCAGGTATAGCATCTGTTTTTGTCCTGCTAACCGAAAAAGTAAGATCAGCATGATACAGGCTCTTCTATCTAAACGATACATTTCTAATGACTGTCCCATCATATTGCCTCAACAAATAATTCGACTTCACAGCGATCTGATCGGCCTCATCGGTATAGGCGGATATTTAGCATTTTATGCTGATCGGCTTTCATTTCATAATTCGTCGATCCGAACAATGACGTCATTGATCGGCTCCGGAAAATACATTTACTTCGTGTCGGCATCGTGCACAGTATATTTGAATCCAAAAGCTAGTTTATTTTTAGCCTTGTCGCATGTATTTTGATGTAGTACTGAAAATATCTGACGGCCAATAAAGTTATTTAAAATAAAATAAATAAATAAAAACATGTCGGCGGTGTGGGACAGACAACACGCAATGCCCGGATCAGACTACAAGACAAATTTGCTCTTTCATGATTGCACTATGTCAGACTACTGCAATAAAATCTTGTATTCCAATACCACCGCTGTCATGGTCTGTGTTTTGGTTTGGGTTGTTTAGTTTTGTTCCATGTTTTCCTGTGTTCCATGTTTGTCGTGTGCTCATTAGGTTGTTGTGTCCACCTGTTCTCGTCTACTTTGTGTTGACCAATCAGCTCTCTCTAGCCACTTGTCTTGTCCAGGTGTTCCTCGTTGTCTCGTCAATTTGTTTGTATTTAGTTCCCTGGTTTCTTTCAGTTCTCGTTGGTTCATTGTCGTTGTCACATGTCTTGCCATGTCATAGTCGGCAGTTGTTTTTGTCATAGTTGCCAGTTTTTTTTGTCATAGTCGCCTGTTGTTTTTGTCATAGTCGCCAGTTGTTTTTGTCATAGTCGCCTGTTGTTTTATCATTGTGATTAAATATTATTATTTTGAGATTCCCGCACTCCTGCCTTGCCTCCCTGCTTCCCTGCAATTGGGTCCACCATGTTCTTGCCTTGCGTTCCTCGCCGTCGCCCTAACCATGTTCATGACAGATTGAACCGACCAGAACAGGACCCAGCGGGAAGAACATGGCGTCACCCTGGACGCCACCAAACTGGCTCCCACCGTCCTCAGCCTGCCATCCATACCTACCCTCCTCCAGTAAGCCCTATCATTCAGTCTTTTCTGTCCTTTTCCTCGGGTCCCCCCACTTGTCCTAGCTATTCACCATGCACTACTATTGTACATCCACATGTTTCTTTAGATTCAGATTTTTCTGATTGTGAAGATGGCCCTGATTTAGTTAACCTCCTGTCGGATTCTGACTCTGACACAGATTTTTCTGGTTCCTTCCCTAGTTTATCCCGTCCTCGTCAGTTTTTGTCACGTTTCCACGTTTCCAACCCCAGTGAGTCCAAATCCTTTCCCTCTGACCTTTTCTTGGGCACCCGTTTGGCCATCTACCCGGGACCGCCGCGTGGTGGCCAACGGAGGCGCCCAAGTAAAGGTCAAATTTTGCCCCCTCGTTTTTTCCCCCCTTGTTCACAAATCACTTGATTTTTCACCTGTTCCCACACGTTGTTCCACGGCTCCAATTAAGTCACGTCTAGTCAAACCTGCCCCCAAGCCATGTTCAGTACCAGCCATTTTTCCTAGTTCACCTTCCCGAGACCTTGTGCACTCTTCCACTCCCGTACCCTCTACTCCCATACCTCAATGGCGGCAGGCTGAGGAAGCGACTGCAGCTCCCGTTCCGGCTAATCGGCAGCTGCGCCAGGCTCCCGTTCCGGCTCCTCGGCAGCTGCGCCAGGCTCCTGCACCGGCGGCGCTCGTCCAGCGGCCGCCACCCATCCTTGCTCCGGCGGCGCTCGTCCAGCGGCCGCCACCCGTCCTTGCTCCAACGGCGCTCGTCCAGCGGCCGCCACCCGTCCTTGCTCCGGCGGCGCTCGTCCAGCGGCCGCCACCTGACCCTACTCCGGCGGCGCTCGTCCAGCGGCCGCCACCTGACCCTACTCCGGCGGCGCTCGTCCAGCGGCCGCCACCTGACCCTGCTCCAACGGCGCTCGTCCAGCGGCCGCCACCCGTCCTTGCTGCGGTGGCGGTCGTCCAGCGGCCGCCACCCGTCCTTGCTCCGGTGGCGCTCGTCCAGCGGCCGCCACCCGTCCTTGCTCCGGCGGCGCTCGTCCAGCGGCCGCCACCCGTCCTTGCTCCGGCGGCGCTCGTCCAGCGGACGCCACCCGACCACGCTCCGGCGGCGCTCGTCCAGCGGACGCCACCCGACCACGCTCTGGCGGCGCTCGTCCAGCGGCCGCCACCCGACCACGCTCCGGCGGCGCTCGTCCAGCGGCCGCCACCCAACCCTATTGCCTGGCCCCTGCATTACCATTGGGTTCGGCACCGTGGCCGTCCGCCTGAATGGCCCTGTAAAGACCCTGGTGCTTGGCGTCCTGGACGACCTCCTGACCCGCTCAGCCAAGCACCTCACCTCGGGTGGCCTGGATGGCCACCAGACTGACCTGAGGGGTGGACTCTGTACCCTCCTCCAGGCCCCCTTCCGCCCACCCTGGGTTGGTGACTTTTTGGTTGTTGTTTGGGGAATGTCTGGGATCCGTTCCTTTAGAGGGGGGGTACTGTCATGGTCTGTGTTTTGGTTTGGGTTGTTTAGTTTTGTTCCATGTTTTCCTGTGTTCCATGTTTGTCGTGTGCTCATTAGGTTGTTGTGTCCACCTGTTCTCGTCTACTTTGTGTTGACCAATCAGCTCTCTCTAGCCACTCGTCTTGTCCAGGTGTTCCTCGTTGTCTCGTCAATTTGTTTGTATTTAGTTCCCTGGATTCTTTCAGTTCTCGTCGGTTCATTGTCGTTGTCACATGTCTTGCCATGTCATAGTCGCCAGTTGTTTTTGTCAGTCGCCTGTTGTTTTATCATTGTGATTAAATATTATTTTGAGATTCCCGCACTCCTGCCTTGCCTCCCTGCTTCCCTGCAATTGGGTCCACCATGTTCTTGCCTTGCGTTCCTCGCCGTCGCCCTAACCATGTTCATGACAACCGCACCCGTTTTTTACGATCAGTGGGATTTATCTTGTCAACTCCAACACGACCGGATACACTCGTTACCGTGGCGATGACAACAGGAGTGGATCGCGCCGACTATATTATCAGGAAAAAATGGGGGAAAACATGTGTTAGTGGGCACCGGAGCTCAGGAGAAGACGTTCGTTTAAGGTTTGCTTGAGGTATGTTCCCGTACTTTTAATACGATACGGCTCGCAAGCAGGCAACAAAATGTTATGTAGCCTAGCAAGCTAGTGCTAGCAGTAACGGTTGTAAGCGAACATGCAGATGTTCTGTCGAATCATGCTCTAAAGTTTCGGTGTGGGTAAAGTAATTTAATTACGATAAAGTAATTGAATTACAGTAAGTTAGCACCCATTATTTCTGTCATGTTGTAATGTTGGTTTGACCTGACTGATTAGAATACATGATATGACTAGAGCGGTGATTTCCAACCTTTATGGAGCCAAGGAACATATTTTACAATTGGAAAATCTTACGGCACACCAACAAACAAAAATGTCAAAAAAGGTGGATACATTAATTACTGTATGTACTTCCTGCCATCTAATAGAAGACCATTCATTTGTTCTGTCTGTCACTATGCTTCACTGGCATAAATAGATGAACAAAGATGCATTATTGTAAATAGAATTTTTTGAGCATTTAAGTACACAAGTATATACAGTAAATGAACAGGTCATTTAAATTGACACATTGCTCCATCTTGTGATTGGTTATCGCTTTTTAAAACTCGCTGATCGGCCCCAAAAATTCTGATCGTGTAAAACCTACAAATAATTAGGGATGTCCCGATCCGGTCACGTGATCAGAAATCGGGGTAGATTACGTGATTTTTCAGCTGATCGAGATTGGTGAAAAACATACATTTGATACATTTTGTGACATTTTAAAGTGACAATATAATCCAAAGGTACAAATAGCTTTGCAAATGGAACAGTAATAGCTTTGTTGTATATTAAGACAACTTTTTGGGCTATTTTTTAGTACTGGTATAAAGTAAGTGACTGAAAGAGACAGGCAGACTCCCTGAGCGTGCTTTAAACTGTTTAATGATACCCCAAATGTCGTTTACTATAAAACTAAATGAAACAAAAAGAATTAAATGCACTATATATTTAAATAGAAGACACATGATTGTTTTAGAAATTGCCAGCTTAATGCCAACACTCAATGGAAAACCCCATTGACGGGCCAGCGAGAGTTACCATTACATCACGGGGGATTTGCCTTCAAATAACAAATATTTATACACAAACTCCATAGTAACATATACAGATAGGTCATTTAACAATAAACACAGAATTAATCTGTGAAAACTTAAATTAATTCACTGCCAGTCCTCCATGTTAACATGGATATTTGAATTTAACAGCAGTCAATAGCAGTGAATGAGTAAATGTTTTATCACGACGGTCTTACAGAAATTGAGTAGTTCCATGAATGCATCGCACCACACTGCCCCAAAGAGGCTAAGTTGCGCACAGCAAGAACAGCAGATGCAGTAATTTTTCCGCCTGACTGTCTGACATGAAATTAGACATGTTCCTGATTTAGGTCAATTAGGATTACCAAAATTATTTCTATTTGCTAAATGCTAAATATTTTATTATTTTTTTAATATATCATTTTTGTTTATTATTCATTTTATGTATCGGATCGGGACTCAGTTTTGGGAGATATTTAACATTAAAGACTCTGACTTGGGTGCAAAAAAAAATGTGATTAGGCCAAATAATTTATCTGGAGTTTACTTCTGTTCGAGAACAAGACCTGTGTTCAGACACTGGAGGGCCATGGGCAGAATGTCTCATGCGTTAGCTTCCACCCAGAGCTGCCAATCATAATCACCGGGTCAGAGGATGGTGAGCTGCAATATTTCGTGTTCCATTCTCTTCCAACGGCTATATTAATCTTTGCTTCGCACAACATCATCTCTCACTGAAGGTACGGTACGTATTTGGCACTCTAGCACATACCGCCTGGAGAGGACCCACAACGACGGTATGGAGCGAGTGTGGTGTGCGTGCGTCCTCAGGGGCTCCAACAATGTAGCGCTGGGCTATGATGAAGGCAGCATCATTGTCAAAGTAAGTACAAGAACAGTGTATTTAATCATTGAAGTCACACAGCTCCTGCAAGGAAAATTTTCTTAATGTGAGTTACAGTCATACCTTGGCGTACAAGGTTCATTTGTTCCGTGACCAAGCTTATAACTCAAATTTTCACCATTAAATTAATTGAACTGCCATTGAATCCGTTCCAGGCCTCCCCCCAAAAAACATAATATATAAAAACATAATGAAACAATAAAAAGAGAGTGTGAAGGAATAAACTGGTTTTATAAAGTGTATTACTGTACGCACTGTAGCATTCATGTGTTGGAAGTGTGCCTTTAAGGAGCGTGGCCTCGTGACTGGTGTCAGGATGGTGAATGTGGGTGGACTTAGTAGTTAGGTGACTCTGCGTGTGATCCTCTAGGTGTGAGTTGGGGCCTACAGCAGCTCCTTTTGGGTGCTCTCATTTTGTGTTTGTGTTTGGCTGTTTTTCATATTAAATTAACAGCCGAAAGTGCATCATCAATTGTGGCTCTTCTTGCCCACTTGCAAGGGCATTACCGTACCTTAAAAGCAAAAAGTTGATCAAGCATGACTTTGTAACTCAAAAAACTTTTGGGGCACTCATCAAGATAGCACTGTACCTTGTTACTATAGTGTAAGTACTCTTAAATATCGTGCAGGGGATATAAAAGCAGTCTTCACATTGCTTTCATGCATACAAAAAAAACATTGTCGATCTCAACTGTTGTTTGTTTTCTCTTCAGGGGGGCCGCGAGGAGCCGGCCATGTCAATGGACACCAGCGGGAAGATTATTTGGGCCCAGCACCGTCAAATACAGCAGGCCAACTTGATGCAAATGGGTGATGCTGAGATTAAGGATGGAGAGAGGCTCCCACTGGCGGTGAAAGACTTGGAAATTTTTTAGATACACCCTCAAACTATCCAGCATAACCCCAACGGGAGGTACGCTGAATGTGCACAAACAATTTCAATGTCTTGCTGAGTGACCTGGTCTCATGTCGATCTCTCATTTATAGGTTTGTTGCAGTGTGTGGCGATGGAGAGTACATCATCTGTACCGCCATAGCTCTGAGAATCAAGATCTTCGGCTCAGCACAGGAGTTTGCTTGGGCACATGACTCATCTGAGTAAGTGTTCACTTTTAAGTCTGTCTGGGTTGCTTTCCTGGTCAATTGCTACAGTATGAGCAAATGTTCTATTCAGTGCTGATCTCAATGCGGCGGATCAGTTCGGTGTTCTCCCAATCATAAAATCCCACACTCTTGGTTGTGTTTTGTCGGTTTCAGATTATGAAACCGATAAAAAGGTTTCTCGTCACTTTCCCTAAATGTTATACATACAGGAAGTCCTCGCTTTATGAACGAGTTCCGTTCCTACGATGGCGACGTAACCCAAATTTCCGCGTAAGTCGGATTTCACCGTTAAAGTCGGAATTTACGTCGAAATACTTCTGGTATTCAACGGGTATTGTCCCACGTGATTGTGACAGCAAGCTCAGTGTGTGTGGGCGTGTGCGTCGATGTGTGAGTGAGACGGGACTGCGCAGGCATCGTCCGGTGGGACTGTGAAGGAGGAAGGAGTGCACGCCGGTGCAAGTGTTGTACAGTGGCAAGTGGAGTGACAGCAACCGGGGAAGAGTACCGATTAGCGGAGGACCCGTTGACGTTGAATGTGTCGAGGAGCTAATAAAGCCATTAAAGCAGCAAATCGGTGCTTCGTGCGTTTATTGTTGCCGCCACCCAGCTCAGCTGTGCTACGAGAGAAGGGAGTTAACCCCTACGTCTCCCGACAACGGTCAGGTGACCGTAGCAGGAAAGGTTAACACTTCGTATAAAGAAACTAAAATACATTAAAATAAAAAAATAAGATTCTGTACTTACCATTACTGCTGAGAGTGTGAAAAAAGGAGGGCGAAAAAGGCAAAGATACTCCCGGCGCACAAACACAGACAAGCACTATGCACTCGCTAATCAGAAACACGATGGTGCTGGGGACAAAATGGTGGTCGAGGCACGGGCGTCGTAAAGTCGAAACGTCGTAGGTCGAGTGAGTTGTAACTCGAGGACTTCCTGTATAAAAAGTGACGTGGTGTTCTCTATGAGACAAAATTAGTTTGATTTTAATGGCAAAAACATGAATCGGACTAACCCGGAAGTGAACGCAGACGTTTACCTTCGTTTGTATCTTTTGCATCCATCCATCCATCCATTTTCTGAGCCGCTTCTCCTCACTAGGGTCGCGGGCGTGCTGGAGCCTATCCCAGCTGTCATCGGGCAGGAGGCGGGGTACACCCTGAACTGGTTGCCAGCCAATCGCAGGGCACAGAAACAAACAACCATTCATGCTCACAGTCATGCCTACGGGCAATTTAGAGTCTCCAATTAATGCATGTTTTTGGGATTTGGGAGGAAACCGGAGTGCCCGGAGAAAACCCACGCAGCCACGGGGAGAACATGCAAACTCCACACAGGCGGGGCCGGGGATTGAACCCGGGCCCTCAGAACAGTGAGGCTGACGCTCTAACCAGTCGTCCACCGTGCCGTATCTTTTGCAAATTAATTACATTTTCATTTCAACCAATATACGCTTCAAGATCAATGAAATCTTGCCTCAGTACGTCTGATTGCTGCTTGAGAACATCCAGGGCCCCTGTGTGTATAATGACAGATTTCACAGTTGGGTGCTGATTATCGATCTCCAGGATTTTTTTTTAGAGATATCAGACACCATGTCATTGGTAAAACACCATACTTTGGTCTTCTTCTCACTACAAAAACGTTTCCCATCCTTGACAGCTCCATCACCAACTATTAACGTTTGGAGTGCCATTTTTTCTTGTATGATTTAGTTTCATACCTTTCAGTGGTGGTGGGGGATGAGCATTCTTGGCCAGGGTCTTGTAAAAGTGGCTCAAATCTATTGGTAAGTCTGATGTCAATGTTTTGGATTGACTTGCATCCTTTTTTCTTGCCCTTCGCTGTAGCGACCGTCCACAGCCGCTCACTCGGGGTTGAAGCAGCTCGCAACGCAGGCCAGCCGGATTCCTCAGTAATCTGCTGGTGTTGTGTCCTCCCTTTTAGATGTCCCATATGTTTGTGATTTGCTCCCAGTAAATTCCAGGGAGAACTGCTGGATGGTCCATTACCATATCCACAGTCCACATCCGTCCTCTTTGTTGAGCTAAGTGGTTGTCTGTTATCACACTTCTGCTCAACATTTTGAGACATCGGTACAGTGGTTTCATTCTCCGACTGTCCATTTACATCCACATACACTTCAAGACGGTGGATTTTTGTTTCCAGAATTGACATCCTCTGCAGCAGTCCGCGATAGTCCTCAGTGGAAAAGGGAGGCATCTTGATTGCTGGTCTTTTTGCAAATAGCAGGCTTGTGCTAATTAGCAGGCCACGCTCACGTAATGGTGAGAGGGTATCAGAAAATATTGAAATATGGCAATAACTGACTGTATCTACAAAAAAGTTACAGTCCCACAGGTTTAAAAATATCCAGGAATCACTGCTTCTAAAACTTTTTTTAGAAGAAAAACAAGCTTATCAGTAAGAAAAACTGTAAACAGAAGCAAAGCAAGCAGAGCGAGCAAAAAAAGCGTGTGCACTGTATGAGAGAGAGACTTAGAACGTATCACAACCACTTAAGAAAACAAGAAACTGTATTTGGAAGGAGATAGTGGAGAAGTCTATCTATGGCGAGCAGATATGACATTTAAAAGCTAAATTTAACTAATACGGACTCAACATTACATCTGTGTTATTAGTTGTAAATACATTTTGAGGATATAGTGAGGATAAGCGGTACAGAAAATGGATGGATGAATGAAGGAATATCTGTAACGTGATTGTGGCTCTAGTTGATAGGACAGATAGAGATAAGTGCAATTCAGTTTAGGTATCGGCAGCATCATTTTGTCAATTTTGCCATTCATGTGTCTCGGGTTTCTCATTAAATACAATTCAGTTGCAGATCTCACCAGTTGAATTCCGGTTATCTGCAACTGAATTATTGCTGTCTGTGATTCCTGTTTGAAATATCTACAAGCCATGTTCATTTTGATTAGTCATAGGTCAAGTTATAGTTATCGACAATGTAATTTTGCCCGGTTAAAACTTGATTGAAGATATCTGAAAACGGAGAAGTCGATAGTCTCTTGAATTGATGTAAATTAAGGATATATGTAACGGTGCACTTGAATTATGATAATCAAATTGTAGACATCTCAAACTGGAGTTACAGATATCTACAATGCTGTTGCAGATAACCATAATTCACATTGCGGATATCTGCGACTGCATTTTAGATATATGTAATAGCGAATATACACAAATGGCAAACAGATGCAACATTTAAAAGGGACAGTAAGTTTGACTATCCGGAACAAACAAACATACATACACTCTAAAAATGATTGGGTCAAAAACAACCCAAAATGGGTTATTTGGGTAACCTAATGCGTTCCTGAAGTTGGACCCACCCAACGAGTGGTTATTTTAGACCAGCAGGTCTGGGTTAGGGGGTTTGATACTGCATTTTGGGTTGGGGCTGTCTACGCCAAAATGGGTTGAACACGACCCTGCTGCTGGGTCGAACGCGACCTTGCCCTTGGGTTGAACACAACCCTGCAGTTGGGTCGAATGTGACCCTACTGTTGGGTCGAATGTGCTCTTGCCGTGGGATTAGTTAAATGTGAAACAAAAAGTGGCTTAAAACAACCATCCATCCATTTTTTGTGGACTTAAGCCCACCCCAGATGACTTTGGGCAAGAGGCGGGGTACACCCTGAATTGGTTGCCAGCCATTCACATTGAACTTTTCTACAAATAATAAATGTCTTATATTAATGTTGGCATGAGTAACTAGACTCTTGTACTTACTGTTCCACTTCACCATATAGGAAGCAGTCAGCAGGTGGCTCCGAGTCGCAGCTGAATGAAATAAGTGCAATCAAACAAAAATGGCGACTGTACCTGTAACCCAATGCAGTTGACCAATCTCAGAACCATCAGCTAATACCAATGACTGGGTTGTGAAATCGATGCATTTTTTTGTGTTGTGGGCAGGGAATCTCTTATACAACAGATGGATTAACAATGTTCTCTTGTTTTTTTTTAATCCAATGTTCGTTCAAATAGACCAAACTACACCAAATCAACAGTTGAGTTACAAGTTTGACCCAGCTTTTTTTTTAGTGTGGACATACACACATACGTACATAAAGTAGAACACAGATATGCAATATCATTTTGCCAAGGACAAATTATATCACTTTTGGAATTGATGTGTATGGGGTTTGTTATAACATTTATCTACTATTCTTCTTCTTCTTTTCCTTTCGGCTTGTCCCGTTAGGGGTCGCCACAGCGCGTCATCCTTTTCCATGAGAGCCTATCTCCTGCATCCTCCTCTCGAACACCAACTACCATCATGTCTTCCCTCACGACATCCATCAACCTTCTCTTTGGTCTTCCTCTAGCTCTCTTGCCTGGCAGCTCCATCCTCATCATCCTTCTACCAATATACTCACTCTCTCTCCTCTGGACGTGTCCAAACCATTGAAGTCTGCTCTCTCTAACTTTGTCTCCAAAACATCGAACCTTGGCTGTCCCTCTGATGAGCTCATTTCTAATTTTATCCAACCTGGTCACTCCGAGAGCGAACCTCAACATCTTCATTTCCGCCACCTCCAGCTCTGCTTCCTGTTTTCTCTTCAGTGCCACTGTCTCTAATCCATACATCATGGCTGGCCTCACCACTGTTTTATAAACTTTGCCCTTCATCCTAGCAGAGACTCTTCTGTCACATAACACACCTGACACCTTCCTCCACCCGTTCCAACCTGCTTGGACCCGTTTCTTCACTTCCTGACCACACTCACCATTGCTCTGGACGGTTGACCCCAAGTATTTAAAGTCCTCTACCCTTGCCATCTCTTCTCCCTGTAGCCTCATTCTTCCCCCACCGCCCCTCTCATTCATGCACATATATTCTGTTTTACTTCGGCTAATCTTCATTCCTCTTCTTTCCAGTGCATGCCTCCATCTTTCTAACTGTTCCTCCAGCTGCTCCCTGCTTTCACTGCAGATCACAATGTCATCTGCAAACATCATGGTCCACGGGGATTCCAGTCTAACCTCATCTGTCAGCCTATTCATCACCACTGCAAAAAGGAAGGGGCTCAGGGCTGATCCCTGATGCAGTCCCACGTCCACCTTAAATTCTTCTGTCACACCGACAGCACACCTCACCGCTGTTCTGCTGCCCTCGTACATGTCCTGTATTATTCTAACATACTTCTCTGCCACTCCAGACTTCCGCATGCAGTACCACAGTTCCTCTCTGGGTACTCTGTCATAGGCTTTCTCTAGATCTACAAAGACACAATGTAGCTCCTTCTGACCTTCTCTGTACTTTTCCATCAACATCCTCAAGGCAAATAATGCATCTGTGGTACTCTTTCTAGGCATGAAACCATACTGTTGCTCGCAAATACTCACTTCTGTCCTGAGTCTAGCCTCCACTACTCTTTCCCATAACTTCATTGTGTGGCTCATCAACTTTATTCCTCTATAGTTGCCACAGCTCTGCACATCACCTTTGTTCTTAAAAATGGGCACCAGTACACTTTTCCTCCATTCCTCAGGCATCTTCTCACACACTAGAATTCTATTGAACAAGCTGGTCAAAAACTCCACAGCCACCTCTCCTAGATGCTTCCATACCTCCACAGGAATGTCATCAGGACCAACTGCCTTTCCATTTTTCATTCTCTTTAATGCCTTTCTAACTTCCCCCTTACTAATCATTGCCACTTCCTGGTCCACCACACTTGCCTCTTCAACTCTCCCTTCTCTATCATTTTCCTCATTCATCAACTCCTCGAAGTATTCTTTCCATCTACCTAGTACACTGCTGGCACCAGTCAACATATTTCCATCTCTATCCTTAATCACCCTAACCTGCTGCACATCCTTCCTATCTCTATCCCTCTGTCTGGCCAGCCTGTATAGATCCTTTTCTCCTTCTTTAGTGTCCAACCTGCCATACATGTCATCATATGCCTCTTGTTTTGCCTTTGCCACCTCTACCTTTGCCCTGTGTCGCATCTCAATGTATTCCTTTCGCCTCTCCTCGGTCCTCTCAGTGTCCCACTTCTTCTTAGCTAACCGTTTTCCTTGTATGATTTCCTGTACTGTGAGGTTCCACCACCAAGTCTCCTTCTCTCCTTTCCTGCCAGAAGATACACCAAGTACTCTCCTGCCTGCTTCTCTGATCACCTTGGCTGCAGTGGTCCAGTCTTCTGGAAGCTCTTCCCGTCCACCGAGAGCCTGTATCACCTCTTCCCGAAAAGCTGCACAACACTCGTCCTGTCTCAGCTTCCACCACATGGTTCTCTTCTCTGCCTTTGTCTTCCTAATTTTCCTCCCCACCACCAGAGTCATCTTACACACCACCATCCTATGCTGTCTAGCCACACTCTCCCCTACCACTACCTTACAGTTGGTAACCTCCTTCAGATTACATCGTCTGCACAAGATGTAATCCACCTGTGTGCTTCTACCTCCGCTCTTGTAGGTCACCCTATGTTCGTGCCTCTTCTGGAAAAAAGTGTGCACTACAGCCATTTGCATCCTTGTTGCAAAGTCTACCACCATCTGTCCCTCCAAGTTCCTTTCCTGGATACCGTACTTACCCATCACTTCTTCATCACCCTTATTACCTTCACCAACATGTCCATTACAATCTGCACCAATTACGACTCTCTCTCTGTCTGGGATCTTCCTTTCCTGCCAGAAGATACACCAATACTCTCTGCCCTGTTCTTGAGCACCTTGGTGCAGTGGTCCAGTCTTCTGGAAGCTTTCCCGTCCACGGAGAGCTGTTATCACCTCTTCGAAAAGCTGCCACATACACTCGTCCTGTCTCAGCTTCCACCACATGGTTATCTTCTCTGCCTTTGTCTTCCTAATTTTCCTCCCCTCACCAGAGTCATCTTATCACACACCATCCTATGCTGTCTAGCCAACACTCTCCCCTACCACTTACCGTTACTGTTGGATAAACCTCCTTCAGATTACATCGTATGCAACAAGAGGCTAATCCACCTGTGTTCTTCTTCCTCCCGCTCTGGTAGGTCACCCTTTGTGCGTGGCCTCTTCTGGAAAAAAAGTAGTGCACTACAGCCTTTTTGCTTCCTTGTTGCAAAGTCTAACCTCTGTCCCTCCTAAGTTCCTTTCCTGGGTTTACCGTTACTTACCAATCATTCTTCATCACCCTTATTACCTCACCAAATGTCAATACAATCTGCACCAATTCGACTCTCTCTCTGTCTGGGAATGCTCAGAACTACTTCTAGCTCCTTCAGAATTTGTCTTTCACCTCTAGGTCACATCCTACCTGTGGGGCATAGCCACTAATCACATTTCACTATATACACCCTCAACTTTCAAGTTTCAGCCTCA
>NW_026903026.1:0-408 GCF_024500385.1 Phyllopteryx taeniolatus | reverse complement strand
CAATAGGATACCAAAACATGAACAACAAAATTTCCAAGATTCCATCCAAGAAGTAAACTGGGATGTATTACTCGCTGGTAAAAATTTAGATGAGGATTGTTCTAAATTTGCCAACAAAATACAAGAAATTATTATACAATTTACACGGATAATTAAACTGAAAGCTAGAAAGAATGGCCTTCCTTGAGATGGAATAGGGGCTTGTTCTGTCCACTCCACGCATCAACCTGGTATTGCAGTACCTCCAGGAACGCTGCACCCCCACAAGATTGTCCAAATAATCATAAACTCAAAAGAACACACCAATCAATCAGATGACATGAAATGTGTCACCTTCCCACAATGCCGTGCATCAAAACGGTTGTCAATCTTGATAAAAAACGGCAACACAGAGCATCTATACACGTT
>NW_026903025.1:0-429 GCF_024500385.1 Phyllopteryx taeniolatus | reverse complement strand
GGCATGCACTGGAAAGAAGAGGAATGAAGATTAGCCGAAGTAAAACAGAATATATGTGCATGAATGAGAGGGGTGGTGGGGGAAGAATGAGGCTACAGGAGAAGAGATGGCAAGGTAGAGGACTTTAAATACGGGGTCAACCGTCCAGAGCAATGGTGAGTGTGGTCAGGAAGTGAAGAAAAGGGTCCAAGCAGGTTGGAAGGTGGAGGAAGGTGTCAGGTGTGTATTGACAGAAGAGTCTCTGCTAGGATGAAGGCAAAGTTTATAAAACAGTGGTGAGGCCAGCCATGATGTATGGATTAGAGACAGTGGCACTGAAGAGAAAACAGGAAGCAGAGCTGGAGGTGGCGGAAATGAAGATGTTGAGGTTCGCTCTCGGAGTGACCAGGTTGGATAAAATTAGAAATGAGCTCATCAGAGGACAGCCAA
>NW_026903024.1:0-432 GCF_024500385.1 Phyllopteryx taeniolatus | reverse complement strand
CACAAGAAGACAAACACACATGGTTTGTTCACATCAATTCATTTTGGAGTCTAGCCTCCACTACTCTTTCCCATAACTTCAATGTGTGGCTCATCAACTTTATTCCTCTATATTGCCACAGCTCTGCACATCCAACATATTTCCATCTCTATCCTTAATCACCCTAACCTGCTGCACATCCTTCCCATCTCTATCCCTCTGTCTGCCAGCCTGTATAGATCCTTTTCCCTTCTTTAGTGTCCAACCTGCCATACATGTCATCATATGCCTCTTGTTTTGCCTTTGCCACCTCTACCTTTGCCCTGTGTCGCATCTCAATGTATTCTTTCGCCTCTCCTTGGTCCTCTCAGTGTCCCACTTCTTCTGGCTAACCTTGTATGATTTCCTGTACTGTGAGGTTCCACCACCAAGTCTCCTTCTCTCCTTTCCTGC
>NW_026903023.1:0-438 GCF_024500385.1 Phyllopteryx taeniolatus | reverse complement strand
GGATCAACAAATAGACCTAACGTGTAAAGATTGGAATAAGTTCAACTACCAAAACCCTTCAATAGAAAAACATTTAACACGTGGATAACCAATACGGTTTCGCTGGCCAGGTAATTCGCAAAAATAGTTCACTTCAAAACGAAACTAAGTGTCGACACAAAATTAGATATCGCACAAATACAAAAAGAAGGGTGACGGACTTACTCTTCTGAGTTAAACATGCGTCACACAAGAGAAAAGGAAGGGAGAATAAGTAAAACACTAACAAATGAACAAAAGAGCAGGAAGGTAGACATTCAAATATGTTGTTTCAAAGACAGGAAGATGACGAGGACAGGACCAATAATAGAATAGCGAGAAGAAAAGATAATTGAAGAAGATTGATAAGGGGAAAACACAAAGCCATACCAACCTTTGTACCAGTGTTGCCTCATGAAA
>NW_026903022.1:0-440 GCF_024500385.1 Phyllopteryx taeniolatus | reverse complement strand
ACAGCAGGCGCTGGAAGCGTTTTTAAGCAATAAAAAATGCAAATGTGTGTAAAACTCCAACAAAGCTTTGGGATTCAAACCACTGCCTTGTAACTAGTATAAGGGTAGAGTTCTACTCTAAATAGCAAGAGATTTGACTGGGAAAGCATCCTTTGTGAAGTTATGAGTCAAAATACAAGAAAAGTGTACAGCTAACTAGTATAAAGGGGTAGAGTTCTACTCTAAATAGCAAGAGATTTTACTGGGAAGCATCCTTTGTGAAGTTATGAGTCAAAATAGAAAAAATGTGTACAGCAGCGCTGGGAAGCGTTTTTAAGCAATAAAAAATCTGCAAATGTGTGTAAAACTCCAACAAAGCTTTGGGATTCAAACCACTGCCTGTAACTAGTATAAAGGGTAGAGTTCTACTCTAAATAGCAAGAGATTTGACTGGGAAAGCA
>NW_026903021.1:0-441 GCF_024500385.1 Phyllopteryx taeniolatus | reverse complement strand
GAATCGTGGGAGATTTGAGAAACAATCGGTGGATCCACTTCAGGGAGGCTACGAGTCCGACGGTGCGACCGACGTCTAAACATTCAATTCGCTCCAGTAGTAGGCCTTTATTGCCTAATTGTAACATGAGGACCTCTGTGAATTTGGCGAGACTTTAGGGTGCTTAATTTTTAACTCGTGGGCTAAGATTTGAAAGAAACAATCGGTGGGAATCCAGCTTTCAGGGAGGCCACCCCCGAGTCTCTGACGTTTGTGGGGCCCGAGACGGTGAGCGTCAAAGCACTCCGTTTCGCGCTAAGTAGTAGGCCTTTAATTCTAAATTTTAACATGAGGACCCCTGTGATGTGGCGCGACTTTAGGGTGCTTAATTTCGAACTAGTGGCTAAGATTTGAACAAACGATCGGTGGAATCCAGCTTTCAGGGGAGGCCACCCCCGAGTC
>NW_026903020.1:0-457 GCF_024500385.1 Phyllopteryx taeniolatus | reverse complement strand
CCACAAATCCGTCCAGAGACTAGGGTGAGGCCCCTTCCCATGAAAGTGGATTCCCACCGATCGTTTGTTTCATAATCTTAGCCACTAGTTTCGAACCGCCCATACACGCACCCTCATAAGCGTGCACGCCAAATTCACAGGGTCTCATGTTAGCATTTAGGAATAAAGGCTCTACTACTGAGACGAAATGGAGTGCTTTGACGCGTCGCGCTCGGCCCCAACAGTCTCAGAGACTCGGGGTGGCTCCGCTGAAAGTTTGGCTTACACCTATCGAGTGTGCTCGAAGTCAGCCCACAGCTCAAACTTAAGCACTCAAAAGTCTCTGCCAAATCACAAAGGTCGTCATGTGGACAATTTAGGCACTAAAGGCTACTCCTGGATGCGAAACGAGTGCTTTGACCGGGCGCCGCTCGGCCCACAACCCGTCAGAGACTCGGGGTAGGCCTCCGTGAAAGCT
>NW_026903019.1:0-457 GCF_024500385.1 Phyllopteryx taeniolatus | reverse complement strand
GCGCTAAAAAGTCCTGCAAAATCACATCGGTCGTCATGTTACATTTGTCAAAGGCCTACTACTGGAGCGAAACTGAGAGCTTTGACGCTCGCCGTTCGGCCCCAGACCTCCGAGAGGCTGAAGAGGCCTCCCCTGAAAGCTGGATTCCCACGATCGTTTATTTCAAATCTTAGCACACTAGCTCAAAAGTAGCGCTAAAAAGTCCTGCCAAAATCACTCGGTCGTCATGTTACAATTTTGTCAAAGGCCTACTACTGGAGCGAAACGAGAGCTTTGACGTCGCCGTTCGGCCCGACCTCGAGAGGCTTGGAAGAGGCCTCCCCTGAAAGCTGGATTCCCACCGATCGTTTATTTCAAATCTTGCCCACTAGCTCAAAGTAAGCGCTAAAAAGTCCTGCCAAAATCACATCGGTCGTCATGTTACAATTTTGTCAAAGGCCTACTACTGGAGCGAAAC
>NW_026903018.1:0-457 GCF_024500385.1 Phyllopteryx taeniolatus | reverse complement strand
TCCCTCTCAGCATGGAGCACTCCCTTCAGCATGGAGCTCTGAAGCGTCTGATCTGACGCCCGAAGGGAGCTCCGACTTCCGCATGTACCTCTGGCATCAAGCATGGACCTCTGCATCAAGCATGGACTCTCCCATCCAGCATGTGAGCCTGGACTCTGAAGCGTCTGATCTGACGCCCGGAAGGGAGCTCCACTTCCCGAATTCCCGCATGGACCTCTGGCATCAAGCATGGAGCCTCTGGCATCAAGCATGGAGCCTCTCCCTTCCAGCATGGAGATCTCCTTCCAGCATGGAGCTCTGAAGCGTCTGATCCGACGCCCGGAAGGGAGCTCCGACAGCTCTCCCTTCCAGCATGGAGATCCCCTTCCAGCATGGAGCTCTGAAGCGTCTGATCCGACGCCCGGAAGGGAGCTCCGACAGCTCACCCTCCAGCCATGGACTCTCCCTTCCACATGGA
>NW_026903017.1:0-470 GCF_024500385.1 Phyllopteryx taeniolatus | reverse complement strand
AGATTTAGATAAGCCTACTATGAGCGAAATGAGTTTTGACGGGGCGTCGGCCCACAAGTCAGAGTGGGGTGGCCTACTGAAAGGGACCACGATCATTTGATTCAATATTAGCCCACTAGTTTGAAATTACGCACTAAAGTCGCACCAATTCAGAGAGGTCTTATGTTCAATTTAGACAATAAAGGCTACTACTGGAGTGAAACTGAATGTTTGACGGTCGCGCTCGGCCCTACAACCGTCCAGAGACTCGGGTGCCTCCATGAGAGCTGGTTCCACGATCGTTGTTTCAAATCTTAGCCCACTAGTTTGAAATGAGACTAAATGGCGCAAATACAGGGTTCTCATGTTACAATTTAGGCAATAAGCCTACTCTGGAGCGAACTAATGTTTGGACGGGCGCGCTCGGCCACAACGTCAGAGACTCGGGGTGGTCTGAAAGCTGGATCAGATGTTTCTTTCAACTCTGTAGC
>NW_026903016.1:0-51846 GCF_024500385.1 Phyllopteryx taeniolatus | reverse complement strand
AATTACTCAGAAAAACAGGAGTATCCAAGTGAATGCAATACGCTTCTGTAGGGAAAAGCTTTTTCTCCAGTGTGTGTTCTTGTGTGTGTTTTTAAGCTTCCTTTTTCCGAGAATCTTTGACCACATTCTGCACAGGCAAATGGTTTCTCAACCGTGTGTGTTCTTGTGTGACTTTTTAAGGTTCCCTTCTGAGAGAATCTTTGGCCACAAACTGAGCAGGAAAAAGGTTTCTCACCAGTGTGGGTTCTTGTGTGTACTTTTAAGTTTGCCTCTGCTGAGAATGTTTGACCGCAAACTGAGCAGGCAAAAGGTTTCTCACCATTGTGGGTTCTTGTGTGACTTGTCAAGTCGCCCTTCTTGGTGAATCTTTGACCGCAAACTGAGCAGGTCAAATATTTCTTCACAGTGTGTGTTCTTGTGTGACGACTTAAGATGACCTTCTGAGAGAATCTTTGGCCACAAACTGTGCAGGCAAAAGGTTTCTCACCAGTGTGGCTTCTCATGTGTTCTTTCAACTGACCCTTAGAATAAAAGGTTTTCCCACACTGAGAACATTTCCATCGTTTGTTGTCAGTGGGAGATGTCTCACCACCTTCAGACTGTTTATCATCATCATCATCATCATCATCATCATCCGTGCGAGGAGAGTGTGACGTCATGTCGTCACTATCTGACAGTGGAGCTAAGAGGCCGTCTGCTGGTGATCCTCCACAGCGATCTCCGTCGCCTTCCGTTGTCATGTGTCGACTTGAGCTGCTGCTTGGAGGCTGCGCCCCTCTGTTCTCCTCACTTTGACCTTCATCTTCACTCTTCAAAGACACACCAGTCACAGGAACCTGAATTATTTCTTCCTGCTTAACGTGGAGGAACTCTTCCTCCTCCTCTTTGATGTGGCGGGACTTCAAGTCTTCTTCCTCTTTAATGTGACAAACCTCTTTGTCCTCCTCTTCCTCTTTAACGTGAGAGAGTCTGGCTTCGGCCACTCAGGACGAAGATCTCGACTGACGTCTGCAAGACACAAGACGACAAACACACGTGGGCCAAATCTCATTGAACTGCAACCTCTCTCCTTGATCCACATTTTCCACAATTTGGTCTACAATCGTATCATATCAAAATGTGTATTAGAGCTGGCAGGCCAGTATATAGCACATGCGCAACTAATGTTACAAATCCCAGAATGCTTTGTTAGTGTGTTGCTCCATCAGTCTAGACCAGCGAGCGCCCCCTACCCTTTCTGTTGCGGTCGTTAGCAACTATGCTACCGGTCTCCTCGGGCAACTTTACACTTCCCCTTTCCCAAAATGGCCAAACGAAAGATGAAAAAGGGGGAACTTCCAAGACAGGTGGGAGCCAGATTATCTGTTCACTAAAGTAAAAGACAGACCGGTTTGTCGTGTGCGCAGCAATGTGGCCATAACAAAGAATAGAACATTGATTGAATTCAGGGTTTCTCAACTCCTTGGCAGGGACTGTTCATCATTTGTTTGGATTTTTATTGAAGGACATTCTTATTTTTTTGGGGTTGTTTTGTTGTTGGCCTTTGAAAAAAGATTTACCGTATTTTCACAACCATAGGGCGCACCGTATTAAAAGGTGCAGTCTCAGTTCCGGGGTCTATTTCTGTATTCAACACATACATAAGGCGCACCGTATTAATGGGCGCTGGCATGGTAAAACATACGCTCGCTTAAAACACACGGTAGCATGCATGCACGCTAAAACAATGTTTTTAAAAAGGCAGCGGGAGCAAAGCTGAGTTCGGTTGTACTTTATTGAAGTATTTAACAATGTATCCATCCATCCATCCATCCATTTTCTGTCGCGCTTCTCCTCACGCGGGTCGCGGGCGTGCCGGAGCCTATCCCAGCTGTCATCGGGCAGGAGGCGGGGTACGCCCTGAACCGGTTGCCAGCCAATTTTAACAATGTACTCACGCTATTTTTTGGATCAATCCTCATCCGCAAATCCATCAAAGTCCTCATCTTCTGTATCCGAAATGAACAGCCGGCCAAGTTCTCCATCAAACACGCCGGGTTCCGGTCAGTCTCGTTGCCGTGCGAAAGCTCCAACAAGCATCCGCAACCCATTCACAAATCGCGGCGTAACTCGCCCGGCGCTGCCACCGAGTCTTAGCAAAGCGGTGTTCGCCATCTGTCATCCATGGCTCCCACGCCGCTCGCAACTTCACTTTGAGTTTCCACCGATGTCCAGCGGTTCGTCAAGCCTCCCGGAAGGATGGCAAGCCCCGAGTTATTGCCCTCGGTCGAACGGTGACTGTAGAGACGCTTCTCCCGGCTGTTCTTTGCTCATTAATCCATCGTTCGAGTTGGAAAACTAACTCGGGCCACCTCGCCTTGTTTCCGCGTTTTCTTTTTCTTTTTTTTCCCCGCGGAAACTCAGCTTCGTCTCCTTGACTTGGCGAAGCTCGATTTTCCAGCTTCCTCCGCTTGCGAACGGTGGATTCGTTGATCTTGAATTCTCTCGCGGCTGCTCGATTCCCACGTTCCTCCGCGTAACTGATAGCTTCGTAAGCGTGTCTCTTCGTAGGTGACATTTTCGGGGCGTCCTTAGCCAAACCGATGTTGTTTTGCACAATGCACACCCCGGAAATGCTCCCAGTCAGTCAAGCGGTAAAAAAAAATTCAAATTAAAATAAATTTAAAAAAAACACCCCGTCGCGGGGGCGTGGCTTTTAGCGTCCTCCTTCACACACCCTGTCCTCAGCCACGTCCGCTTTTCCTCTGTGTAAGCAGCGTGTCGGCAGGAAACGCTCAAAAATAAATACAAATAAAAAGTTAAACGCAGCGCTCATCACACAACAACATTTATAGATGTTGGAACTCGGTGCACACGTAAGGCGCGCGCCCATTATAAGGCGCCCCGTCCATTTTGGAGAAAATTGAAGACTTTTAAGTGCGCCTTATGGTCGTGAAAATACGGTCATCAATTTGTCTAACTCAATCTACCTCCTTGTATTTTATCAACCTTCCAATAAACCTCCTGTGGACAAGTGTTGATAATTGCCACTCAGGCTAAAACACTTCAAGCAATGCATCTGCTTTAGCCAATGTTTTTGTGACACATATATATATATATATATATATATCCACCCATCCATTTTCTTTAGCGCTTATCCTCACTGGGGTCGCGGGCTGCTGGAGCCCATCCCAGCTATCTTGGGACGGGAGGCGGGGTACACCCTGAATCGGTCGCCGGCCACTCGCAGGGCACCTGACATATATATCAAATCAATGAATTCTACTGTATTCGAAGTTCAATTTTTGCTCCCAACACGAAGCAAAACAAATCGACTGGCTGGTCATTACAAAAACCCGTTCGTCAATTAGGACCCTCTTTCATCAAAGTGCCACTGATTTGTAAACGGAGGTCAACACTTGTGAACGCGTTTCGGCCTCGCTGGCCCTACTGGCTCACGGCTGCTCCGAAGGCACCTCCACGTCCGCGTGGTAGACATCTTGGAGTTTTGGAGACTTTGAAGTGCGCCTTATGGTCGCGAAAGTACGCTACATAAAAAAGAAAGGGAGTCGGAGATAGATTCAATCGAAGATAGAGAGACAGAAGAATTCATGTTATCTATTTAGATACAAAACAACAAACAAATCCCACTGATGTCTTTTATCGCAAATTGGATTTCTCGTGTGTTGATAATATTAGTTTTTGTTTATTCCAGATTCAGTTTGTAAGCAAAATGTAAGTATGTTGCCATACGGTAAACTTTAACACTACATTCCTGCAGAGAAGGGAAACATGATTTTTCACGTAATATTGAGGTTGTCCCAATTTTTCATTTTGGCCCACCGTGAATTTGAGTTGGACACCCCTGGTGTAGTGGAACACTGGCCTGACTTTGGTGCGAGCAGCGTGGGTTTCAGTCCCCACTCAGTGACCGGGCAAACGTGAGTGTGAATGGTTGTCCGTGTCTATGCGTGCCCTGCGACTGATTGGCGACCAGTTCAGGGCGTAGTCCCTCCGGTGCCTCCGCCATTGCATCATGAACAGCGATCTCATCCTCCTCCCACAGCATGTCATCCTCTGTGCCATCCGTGGCATTTGCCAGACAACTTTTTGGAATCCCCTGAAAAATATGTCAGGGGAAACCGCATCCCATGCGTCTTTTATCCATGCGTGTTTCCTTACATTGCCACCTGCAGTGAACGTATGAGTGCCCGACGGCATCCACATGTTCCATTTCTTCCGCATGTGCTTTTTAAAAGCGCGATTGCACAATACACCATCACATGCAACTGTGCAGTCATGCCACCAGGAATGATTACCAAGTCATTTTTATTTTCTTTGAGGATTTATTTGATGGCTGGCATCCGGCACCAGCATTTTGCGACAGTCGCTTGTGGTCACACCAGACTGACCGAATCCAGTCCTTAGTAAGCGCCTCATCCATCCACCCTTTTGGGTGGCATCTCACTATGACGCCCTTTGGCCACTAGCAGTGGGTGGGAAGAGTTTTTCGTTGAAAGATTATGTATGGCTTCCTTTTAGTCCCAACTTCTTAAACACCTACCCTACAATTCAATTACAACATGCTGGCAATTTTTGGACTTGAGTTCGTCGTCACATTTCTGTGGGGCAATTACGACTCGTGCACTCAGTGTAGTCGTCTCGCCACGCTGCACTATTTGCATATCTGTTGTCGACCGATACCGGCCACTCGTGCCAGAGGAGCATCTGCTCCATTTGCACACTGACTGAGGAGTATCTGCAACATTTGCACAATCGACATTGTCCCAGATTATCACACTCCTCGCTTGAAGTCTCGGCGCCCCTTTGCACAACGGTCGTTGCACCGGACTATTGCAATATTAGTCATTCGAACTGCTCTAAGTGCTAGAGGCATCTTTTTGCACAATTGTCAAAAAAAAATAATCAAAAATGTACCGGCATTACCAGATAACTAGCACCCCTTTATTGCTCAGTGACTGTTTTTTGTCAACGTCTTTCTGTCTCCAAAGTGTTCTCTGCCAATTGACCGTCTTTTGTCGTACTAGGGCGGCTCCAACTACTGGAGACAAATTCCTTGTGTGTTTTTGGACATACTTGGCAAAGAAAGATTACTCTGATTCTGATCTCCATAAGCGCCCAGCATTACAGCTAGGGTTGGGCATCGAGAACCGATTGGAACCGGGACTAACATTCCGGTTCTCCCGGGATCGTTCAAATTAAAAACATTTGGTTCCCAGTTTGGATGCGTAGAGTCCGCCCGACCCCGAATAAGAAAGTGGTGAAAACCAAGGAGGAAGCGGCAAGAAGCAACAGAACAGAACGCGCATGAAGCCGTGCTTGTGCCCGACGGCAGCGGTGAACAAAAGTGTTAATTATGTTAAAATAAATGACCAGTCACCACAGTGCAACACTCGGATTAAGATTATATTGTGCAAAGGAGGCTTTCACGATGTGTAGAAGTCTGACGCGCTCCCTCCGGCGCCGAGCCTCCGCCTACGCCGTGCGGAACTTCAAAGAAGTCAATTGGGCGAGTGAAGCTAAAATATGTCTATGGCAACATCGAGGCAGCGCACGAGTGAAACGCAGGAAAAAGTCATTGGAACGATACGATTCACGTAAATATCCTATTTTGAGTTCAAAACAGCGAATTTGGCCAAAAGGCAACTGATTTGCATGTATGTATATAGAATGCAGAGTCAAAAGTTCACTTTAGTTCATGCTGCAGGCTGCTAAGAAAATGGATGTTCCTAATTTGGACAGCCTTTATTTAAACAACGCAAACGTTTTTGACCTAGACCCCCGAAAGAATCCGAATCGAGAATCGTTTGGAACAGGAATCCAAACGAAGAACCGGAATCGGGACCGAAATCGCCCCAATGCAAACAATGCCCAACCCGAATTCAAATAAAGTGCTCTTTTTGGTTCCTCGGAGACTTGACCTTCACTGTTTTTCCGCCGATCTGATCGATTGTTGGAGCGTTTGGCAGATCAAAGATTGTTTGATCAGCATTTGCCGGGCAGCCAATTTCTTATTCTTGCTGCTTTCTCACCCCAATGATGAACTGCTGGTATTTTGTCAATTGATCCTCACAATTGGCCGGAAGACGACGTGCAATTGTTGTTCTGCGCCTAACAGACTCACATCAGTTAGCGGATGCCCTGAAGTCTTGGCTACCTTTATTCCTCATTATTCTCCAAGATTTGAGACAAAGTTCGGCAGTGTTGATCGCGCAGCCACTTGCCCTCTGCTCTACGATAATCTGCAGCAGCTCTTCGTCCACGTCCGGAAACTGTGGGACTTTCCCACGTCCCGAAGCTCTTGCATCTGCTCTTTGCTGGAAGATTTTCTCCTTCGTTTTCCTCCACAATCTCACGTTCCATTCCAATACTTGGAATTGCCGCGCTGCTTCGCGCGTTCCCCACATCTTCGGCAGCGATGCTTTTTAAAGTGGCCGTGTAACTAACCCTTGTAGTCTACATTTTCCATCTTAGGTTTAAGGTCAAACAAACTTAAGGGTAGCCGTTTCTGCCGTTTAATGCAATAGCAAGAAACCTGCTACGCTAACGACAACAACAAGGCAAGCTGCCGCGAGCAGGTCAGGAATCTCAGACTGGCGGCGCACATTACCCTAATATATATGCTTAACATGCGACATGACATAACATACTGGAATGGAAGTGTCTACCTTTTTCACAACTCTTAGGTACTGGTATACAATTATACAATGTAATTTGTTCTAAAACTTATATTTAATGCGCTCTATTGAATGAAAATATTTTGGGAACATTTGCACATTATACACAAGAAATTACAGTAATTCATGATTATTTTACATTTTACGGAATATGTTTTTATGCCTTCTTGTAAATCTTATGTAACTGTTAAGCACTTTGGAATTGTCTTGTGTACCAATTCCAAATGTAGATCTACATCACCCCGTGGAATCATGGCGACGCATTCGTTCTATGCGGAAGAGATATGCATTAACCCGTTCACTGCCAGCCTTCCAAGTTAACATGGATATTTGACTTCTAAAGCCGTTCATGGCAGAGAATGTGTTAAATGCGGGAACGCAATTGTTGCCAAACTGCACACAGCCACCCTGAAAAAGAGAAACTACACTAAAGACGCACACACCCTTAAATTTGAAGTCGACCAGGACTATTTTATCACTTGGCTTTACATGATCAGGATTTTTGTGGCCGATTACCCATCAGCGAGTTTAAAAAAACCATAACCGATCACAAGATGGAGCAATGTGTCTATTTAAATGACTTGTTCATTCACTGTATATACTTGTGTACTGTATACCGAGTATTTTCAAAAGGATTCTTGAGTCAGGTCATGTATTCTAATCAGTCAGGTCAAACCAACATTACGACATGACTGAAATAATGGATGCTAATTCACTGTAATTATATTACTTTATTGGAATGAAATGACTTCACACACACCGAAACTTTAGAGCATGATTCAACAGAACGCCAGCATGTTTACGTACAACTGTTAGTACTAGGACTAGCTTGCTAGGCTACATACCGTTTTGTTGCCTGCTTGCGAGCCGTATCATATTCAAAGTATGTGAACATACCTCAAGCAAGCCTTAAATGAACGTAACCTCCCGAGCACCGCTGACCACCACCACACGTTTTTCCCCATTTTGTTCTTGTAATACACGCGGCGCGATCCATTGTTGAGGTCGCCACCATGGCAACGAGTGTATCCGGTGGTGTTTGAGTAGACAACATGAAGCCCAGTGATCGTAAAAGATGAGATGCGGTGGTATCGGAATCAAATATTTCATTGCAATAGTCTGACATGTTGCAATCGTGAAAGACCAAATTTGTCTTGTAGTCTGATCCAGGCATTGCGTGTTGTCCGTCCCACATCGCCGACATCTTTGTTTTTAATAACTTTATTGGCAGTCAGATATTTACAGTACTACGTCAAAAGACACGCCACAGGGTAAAAAATACACTCGTTTTTGGATTCAAATCTACTGTACATGATGGCGACGCGGAGTAAATGTCTTTTGCGGAGCCGATTAATGACGGCGAATTACGACAGAGCCCATCAGGATAAAATGCTAATTATCGGCCGATACCGATCAAGCCGATCAGATCGGTGTGAAGTCTATTGACTACCGGTACGCTGTGCGATCCTCCTATTGAAATTAGATGAGAACATGTTGAGTTTATTTTCCTCTGACAGGACCTGCAAAGTGACAACTGCGCACACGTACTTTGCGGTGATGAGACTCAAACGATATACAGTATAGTGCAGCAGCTGTAGCCACAGTAAAAAATTTAATATATGTGACAACGCACAAAATATATATGACAACAGATTTAACCGTAAATGAGCAAAAAAAAAGACAAATGAATCAAAAAGTTCTCTCTTCTTCACTCTCGCTAGGCTAACTACCTCTGTTTAATTAACTTTTCATGCTTGTCAAGCTGGATAATGAGTATTTACCAGCACCAGGGGAAACTAATGGGACGTTTTCTCACTGTAAAATGGGATAAATGTAGGATTCTGTAAAAACTTACCCAGATGTGGAGCTCTCTTCCTCCTCCTCCATGACTCCAATGTGTTTTTGTTTTAGGTGCCGAATGATCACCGTGGTGCTTCTGTGCCATGCCAATCTCGCTTTGACAAAGTTTGCAAACAACACACTATTTGGCTTCGTGTAGAGACAAATGCTCCCACATTTTTGAAGACTTGGGTCAAATTGTTGTTTCATGGCTCAGTCATGTTTGAGCCCACTTTAGAAAAGAAGATGGCACACCTTTTAAATCTTTGATGGCGTTACAGCAATGTTCATCGTGGGTTGCGAACATAATAACCACGCAACGACTCGATAATGAAACTCGTTGCCACCACTTTCAATGATCAATTTGTATACATTTTATACATGAATCCTCGCAGCCCTATTGAACGTCACACGGTGCCCACGTTACAAAAATTTGAATGCATTTCCGAAACAATTCATTAAGAAGTGAACAAACCTGCTCTGTGCAGCACAATTCGAGGCTGCAGATTGAATATAGCGTCCAGTAGTTGATGTTGTGGCTCATTCTCCTCTTTTGGTCCACAAAGTTCCTCCTTGTACTCTGGTGTCCTTCTTGCACACATTTTCGCTGTATGTTCAACAAAAAGACTCAGAACATTATTTTTGCTATTGTTACATTACATTATTTCAGTCGTTTAGACAAACAAAATGATAATGACAATCTCGTCGTTGTTGTTTTCACATTTAAGATTGAATATTAGATATTGTGGTTCGCAGGTGGCGGAAAAAGAACACTTTACGCTCACGCTGGAACTGCTGAGCGACATGTTGATCAGACACGCGTCTACTTGTTAGCATGCTTAGCTAAGCTAAGCTAGGCCAAGAAGCTTCAACGTGCACCGAGACGACGTCAACCGGACACGAAGATTGAACGAATGATGTTTTAGTCCAGTAAAGTAGTGATTGACTTACTGTGACAAGGATTCAGCACGTTCGCTGCAAATTCAGGACATTTTTAATAAAGCACGTAGAAGTGGAGAAGAGCGTGTGATTCCGGCTGAGACCAGTGTTGTCCATAGATATGAACACTAGACAAGCGAGCCTAACCAACGTGCCTACTTGGCGGCCATGTTGGGGAGGCCGTTGTTCCCATAGATGGCAATGCATGGATGCTCAAATTAAGTCGAAACTTGCTCATTTCTCAACCGATATTCATGAGGGTTACTGTTTTGTCAACGAGGAAGCGTATGATGTCAATATACATCCTTTAAAAAAAAACACACACCTGTCTATACAAGACTTTACAGCTCACAATGCACGTCAGAGCAAATGAGAATCATGAGGTCCAAGGAACTGCCTGAAGAGCTCAGAATCAGAATCAGAATCATCTTTATTTGCCAAGTGTTTCCAAAAAACACACAAGGAATTTGTCTCCGGTAATTGGAGCCGCTCTAGTACAACAACAGACAGTCAATTGACAGAGAACACTTTGGAGACAGAAAGACATTGACAAAAAAAAGAGAAAAAAAAACAGTCACTGAGCAGTAAAGGATTGCTAGTTATTTGGTAATGCCGGTACATTTTTTTTTTTTTTTTTGACAATTGTGCAAAAAGATGCAGAGTCCTCTCGCACTTCGAATGACTAATATCGCAATAGTCCGGTGCAATGACCGTCGTGCGTCGAGACTTCTAGGAGTGGATGCGGTTTAAAGTGACGAGTAGTGCGATAATCTGGGACAATGTTGATTGTGAAAATGTTGCAGATACTCCTCAGTCGGTGTGCAAATGGAGCAGTTGCTACTCTGGCAGGAGTGGCCAGCATTGGTCAACAACAGCTATGCAGATAGTGCAGCGTGGCGAGACGACTACACTGAGTGCACGAGTCATACATCATTGGCCCCACAGAAATGTGACAATGAACTCAAGTCCCAAAAATTGCCAGCATGTTGTCATGGCATTGTAGGTTCGGTGTTCAAGAAGTTGATGGCAAGAGGGAAGAAGCTGTCTGCTAGTTCTAGTTTGCATCGATCGGTAGCGCCTACCTGAAGGAAGGAGCCGGAAGAGCAGGTGACCGGGGATGCGGAGGGTCCGAGAGGATTTTGCACGCTCTTGTCTTAGTTCTGGTAGCGTGCAAGTCCTCAAGGGTCGGTAGGGGGTACCGACAATCCTTTCAGCAGTTTTGATTGTCCGTTGCAGTCGGAGTTTGTTCCTGTTTTGTAGCAGCGCCAAACCAGACTGTGAGACAGAATTGTGGCAAGGCACAGATCTTGCCATGGTTAAAAAAATATTCTGCTGCACTTAAGGTTCCTAAGAGCACAGTGGCCTCCACACTCCTTAATGGAAGACGTTTGGGACGACCTCTCCTCAGTGCCATACACATGAAAGCCCACATGGAGTTTGCTTAAAAAAAAAAACACCTGAAGGACTCCAAGATGGTAGAAAATAAGATTCTCTGGTCTGATGAGACGAAGATTGAACTTTTTGGCCTCAACTCTAAGCGGCATGTGTGGAGAAAACCAGCACTGCTATTCACTGTCCAATACAATCCCAACAGTGAAGCATGGTGGTGGCAGCATCATGCTGTGGGGGTGTTTTTCAGTTGCAGGGACTGGTTGCAATCGAAGGAAAATTGATGCAGCCCAAGTGCTCGGGATACTCCTGGATGAAAACGTTCTCCAGTGCTCAGGACCTCAGACTGGGCCGAAGGTTCACCTTCCAACAAGACAATGACCCTAATCACGCAAGCTAAAATCACAAAGGAGAGGCTTCAGAATACCTCCCGTAATTGTTCTTGAATGCCCAGCCAGAGCCCTGACTTAAACCCATTTGAGCATCTCTGGAGAGACCTGAACATGGCTGTCCACCAACGTTCACCATCCAACCTGACAGAAGTGGAGAGGATCTGCAAGGAGGAATAGCAGAGGATCCCCAAATCCAGGTGTGAAAACTGTTGCATCCTTCCAAAAGGGACTAATGGCTGTATTAGCTCAAAGGGGGCTTCTACCTAATACTGAGCAAAGGGTCTGAATACTTATGGCTGTGTGATATTTTTGAATAAATCTGCAAAAATTTCAACAAATCTGTTTTTTTTCTGTCAATATGGGGTGCTGTGTGTACATTAATGAGGGGGAAAAAATAATACAAGATTTTAGCAAATGACTGCAATATAAAATAAAAAGGGACAAATTTAAGGGGTCTGAATACTTTCTGTACCCACTGTAAATATTGGAACAGATATTTGGTCCAATAAATAATCACAGACTGCACACCATAAATAAATCATCTCTATCAAGCAATCAAACTTTATTTGTAAACACTTTCCATACGCGTAACAGTAACTCAAAGTGCATGATATTCATTAAAATAGGAAATTAGAACAATCCCCACCTGCTGCTTGACAACTACAAGGACACAGACAGTCATACACATACAGGTTAAAAATGATACCATCATGACCTAATAAGCTGGAGCCGTCTGCACCCGGACCATATGCCGTTGCCACAGGCCGCCAAGACAATATTCATAGCACGGGCTTAAAAAGATACATTTATTTTATTTATATTTTAAATTACTTCTCCTAACATAACATATACCCTAACTACACAGGTAGCAGATGATCAAAATACAATTTACAGCATTACAAAAAGACATTGAATTCTTTATGAGCAGAAGTGATGTTTGCATGTTGGTGTGGCCCTCAAATCAAATCGAGTTTATCCATATAGCACTGCTCATATATTAAAATGCAACACAAAGTGGATTACAGAAATTAAATGGCAAGAAATTGACAAGATCCACCCCTGCCACCCCCACGTATGAACACAAAACACAGCACATAGGTACGGCACTGGTAAATTCTCAACCGTCACCTTGTTGTTACAGGCGTCGTCGTCTTCCAGCTTGCCCCGCCCACCGTCCTTGCGCTTTGCTTACCAGACACGCCCTCCCGTCTTTGCAAACCTCATGTTCGTCTACTTCCCCCCATCACCTTCGGCCGCAGGCTCTCACATTCTTCTTGTTCTTCTTTGTTTTGTTTTGCGCGGATGGCTTCTAACGTTTTAGGATGCATTGTCACCAACGACTGTGCTGGCATATGGGTACGAGTATGTCCGTACAGGGAGGAAAACAAAGAACAAAACCAAACGTAATTGTCTTTTTCATTCTTTTTTCTCTTAGAAACTAAAAGTAGGATCATGAAATAAATGTCTTCAGCCTGTAACTATCTATCTACAGTATGTATCGATCAATATCACCATGTCAAATCTTTTGTTAGCCTTAATTCGATGTCTCTTGGCTGGCCTGAGCACTGAGATCATCCCTCAACTCCTCCCATATTAGCTGTTTTATGTCAAGAGGCTTTTCTGCTGCTCTTGTTATAATCTGTACTGTTTCTTATTATATTCCCATTGTTGCATTTCTTACCCCTGCAATGAATGTTACGACTCTTTTTGTATCCAACAGTTACCCCTCACATTTTTGTTCTGCTCGTTTCTTAGTGCTTTTAATTTTCCTCCAATGTTTCCCCACCCTTGCAAACTCTGCATATGCTCGTTTCTTTTGCACTCTAACCCTGCTGTGCCTCTCTTTCCATAATTTCTTTTCCCAGTCGCCATCTAATCAAACATCTTGCCAAGCTGTGTTTCTTCCCAGGCTCTCACATTGAGCCACAGGTGAAACTTAGAAAGCCTGAGTGGCTTCCGTCCCCGGAGAACCCACCCCCTCAGACCACTACTATACATTACAAAAAGTATTTCCATTTAATTCCTGATCACATATGCAAAGAGTCAAAGTTTTCTCAGTCTATTGGAATAAATCGTTTCATTATTTGATATGCACAGCACAAAAACATTAGATAAAGCAGATATATTGCTACGTGTTTTAGCATGAGTGCTAATTTGCAACACTTTTCCACTGGAGGCCTTTAAGAAGGTACATTAGAATACGATCATCCTTGGTGCATGAAATTACGAAGCCTGCTCAGATGAGAGGCAGAACCTTCATTGATCACTGCTATTGTCATCAACACACTTGTGATTCTGAGCCAGATACTTATGAGAGAATCTTAGGCCACAAACGGAGCAAACGAAGGGTTCCTTTCGAGTGTGTGTTCTTGTGTGACTTTTGAAGTTTCCCTTCTGAGCGAATCCTTTGCCACAAACTGAGCAGGAAAAAGGTTTCTCCCCAGTGTGGGTTCTTGTGTGACGTTTTAAGGTTCCCTTCTCAGAGAATCTTTGGTCACAAACTAAACAGGCAAAAGGTTTCTCCCCGGTGTGTGTTCTTCTGTGACGTTTTAAGGTTCCGTCTCAGAGAATCTTTGACCACAAATTAAGCAGGTGAATGGTTTCTCCCCAGTGTGGGTTCTTGTATGACTTTTTAAGTGTCCCTTTTCAGAGAATCTTTGACCACAGACTGAGCAGCAAAAAGGTTTCTCCCAGTGTGTGTTCTTGTATGACTTTTTAAGGTACCCTTCTGAGAGAATCTTTGACCACAAACGGAGCAGGCAAAAGGTTTCTCTCCAGTGTGGGTTCTTGAGTGTGATATCAACTTACCCTTTACAGTGAATCTTTTACCACAGTCGGAACAGGCAAAAGGCTTCTCTCCAGTGTGTAATTTGATGTGCTGTTTCAAATTGCTCTTTGAAGCAAAAGTTCTCCCACACTTAGAACATTTCCAGCATTTGAGATCAGTGTGACATGTCATATGACGTTCCGACTGTTCTTTATCATCACCATCATCATAGTCAGAAGAGTGTGACGTTGTCTCGTCGCTATCTGATAGCGGAGCTAAGAGTCCCCCTGCTAGTGATTCTCCACAGTGGTCTCCGTCACCTTCTGTTGTCATGCGTCGACTTGAGCTGCTGCTGGGAGGCTCCACCCCTCGGTTTTCCTCACTTTGACCTTGATATTCACTCTTCAAAAGGACCCCAGTCAAAGGAACCTTGATGATTTCCTCCAGCTCTTCCTCTTTAATGTGTACGAACTCTTCCTCCTCCTCTTTGATTTGTTGAACCTCTCCATCCTCCTCTTCCTCTTTAATGTGGGGGGACTCTGACTCCTGCGGCTCTGGACAAAGATTTTCCACCACGTCTGCAAGACACAAGAAGACAAACACACATGGGTCGAATATCATTTGTTCCCAATATTTGTGCGGCTTTGTGGAGTTGGACGGCCCCGTCACTGGTGTGCTGGCCCGGGGGTAGCAGAGCGGTTAGCCGATGCCTCGGTCCGTGCACCACGCGTGGGTGCACACGGCAGACACTGTAGCCCAAATAACAGGAGAAAATTCAGGAAGATGTACTTTTTCATGTTGTAGGCACAGCTTGCTAGTTAACAGCACACTGTAGTCGTAAAAAAGTTAATATTACGAAGTAAATCACAATCGCGGCGATTGGTGCGGACTTGGGCGTGGTTTTAGCCACGTCTTAAAAAATCCAGAGAACTGAAACGGGGATTAAAATTTTAAAGGACCTATGACGGGATCTAGATTAATGGTTTTCAAGTGTTGTCACCCTGGGACCGTATTTTTCTATTGTTGTTAAGTCGCGACCCACTATCACAACAGTTAGGAACAATAAAGAACATGTATGGTTCAAAAATAACCTTTGAAAAAATATCCCATTTTTAAACATAACTACTCACGCTTACATGTTTAAAGTGCCTTTCAGAGCACCTTAAGAAACGATGAACAAAACCATGTACAAAAGTCTATTTTGGTACTCATCTCTTCTTTTTAGGAAAGAGCCACATCAATATTTTGTCTTTTTCGGAAATGAAGGCTGCAGTCTAAAGCAACTGTAACAGTTTTAACAGTCTGAATTATGCTATACATTTTTACCTGTCCATTACCCACTCAGAATGGCTCCGTGAGCCACTTTTGGGTTCTGACCCAGCAGCTGAGAATCACTCGTCAAGATCAGTGATTCCCAACCTTTATTGAGTCAAGGCACACGTATTTTACATTTGAAAATCTCACGGCACACCAACAAACAAAAATGTCACCAAAAATGGATACACGAGTCAATTATACCCTTTCTGACATCTAATAGAAGAGCATTTATTTGCTCTGTCTGTCTGTCTCCATATGCCGCTGGCATAGATGGATGAACAAAGATACATTATTTGTTGTAAATAAATAATATTTTGACCAATTAAATGAAATTTGATTATTTCCCGCGGCACACGAATGTGCAACGGCACGCTGGTTGGGAATCACTGATCTAGATGGTCCATAATTCGCTTACAGTACAAGTTGTCTTTGGGTTTTTTGCTCAAGAAAATGAAACTGGAAGTCCCCTTTTCATTACCTTCATTACCTCACCCTACATGTCTTGGTGTGACGTCAGTGGCAGAAGTGGAGATCAGCGGGTTCCGGAACCTATCCCTCTCGATAAACGAGGGAACACTATTGTCGTTGTCAGGTGGAATTTTCCAACCTCCAAAATGACAACTTTGCAGGAAATGGAGGAAAAAAAAAAAAAAAAAAGAAAGAGACCTCTTCCTTGAGTTTCCAAACACCACTTTGTTCAAGTTGGTATTATACTTTATATTGCTATCATATACCGTTGCGCACTCACATGAACAAAATTTAGTTCAATCGGGAATTTAATATGCTCAAAAATGACTAATTCATCAGGATGCCATCAATTAAAATGGCAAAAACACAGCGGCGGGCACGAGACTTCCTCATCACAGGAGAGTCTAAAACTGAGTGTAAAATGCTAGATTTATGTGGACATCTCTCCATTTGCCCAACCTCAGAAAAAACATTTCATGATTGGGCCAACATTGTGTATTTTATGGACATTAAGCATTTCCTCGCCATAGATGCTGACTATTTAAAAAAAAAAAAAAAAAAAATCATAACGTCACAAAATTTTAGAAAATTGCGACTGATCGTGACCAAAATGTCTGATTTTCCCCCCCTTCCACCTCTCAAAATATTAGAACGATCGCCCCAATATTTGTAATTTCATGGAGGTGAAGCCATTTTCCTCATGAGAGGACTGTCCCTCGATATTGGCCTATATCAGCGACTTGCGGGTGAATTGGTCGCCGTGCGGTGTGGAGACGTCTCCCGGACATCTTCCAATTGCAACCCTCGTGCACGAACCCGAGAAAACATAGCTTAATGTCGTAAAACTGTCATCAATCATCACCCACGTTTCCGTGGACATCCCCGCTCGTGGCAGCTTCAACCTCTGAAAATATTACGATAGGCCCAATATTTGGGATTTTATGAACATGACACGTTGTTGCGCGTATTGTCCGACTCAACGTAACAGGGAACTATGCAGCCCTATGGGGGGCACAAGTCAGTGCAAACTGTAGGCCGGTCCCAAGCCCGGATAAATGCAGAGGGTTGCGTCAGGAAGGGCATCCGGCTTAAAACCTTGCCAAACAAATATGAGCGTTCATCCAAAGAGTTCCATACCGGATCGGTCGTGGCCCGGGTTAACAACGTCCGCCACCGGCGCCGTCAACCTGCAGGGCGCTGTTGGAAATTCAGCTACTGTGGGTCGAAGTCAAAGAAGAAGAAGAAGAAGAGGTGGAAAGCGGGTTCTTCGGCAGAAAGAGAAGAGGAAAACACAGAGCCTAGAACTGAATGTGGGGACTTTGAATGTTGGGACTATGACAGGAAAATCTCGGGAGTTGGTTGACATGATGATTAGGAGAAAGGTTGATATATTGTGTGTCCAGGAGACCAGGTGGAAAGGCAGTAAGGCTAGAAGTTTAGGGGCAGGGTTTAAATTATTTTACCATGGTGTAGATGGGAAGAGAAATGGAGTCGGGGTTATTTTAAAAGAAGAGTTGGCTAAGAATGTCTTGGAGGTGAAAAGAGTATCAGATCGAGTGATGAGGCTGAAATTTGAAATTGAGGGTGTTATGTGTAATGTGATTAGTGGCTATGCCCCACAGGTAGGATGTGACCTAGAGGTGAAAGAGAAATTCTGGAAGGAGCTAGATGATGTAGTTCTGAGCATCCCAGACAGAGAGAGAGTCGTAATTGGTGCAGATTGTAATGGACATGTTGGTGAAGGTAATAAGGGTGATGAAGAAGTGATGGGTAAGTACGGTATCCAGGAAAGGAACTTGGAGGGACAGATGGTGGTAGACTTTGCAACAAGGATGCAAATGGCTGTCGTGAACACTTTTTTCCAGAAGAGGCACGAACATAGGGTGACCTACAAGAGCGGAGGTAGAAGCACACAGGTGGATTACATCTTGTGCAGACGATGTAATCTGAAGGAGGTTACCAACTGTAAGGTAGTGGTAGGGGAGAGTGTGGCTAGACAGCATAGGATGGTGGTGTGTAAGATGACTCTGGTGGTGGGGAGGAAAATTAGGAAGACAAAGGCAGAGAAGAGAACCATGTGGTGGAAGCTGAGACAGGACGAGTGTTGTGCAGCTTTTCGGGAAGAGGTGAAACAGGCTCTCGGTGGACGGGAAGAGCTTCCAGAAGACTGGACCACTGCAGCCAAGGTGATCAGAGAAGCAGGCAGGAGAGTACTTGGTGTATCTTCTGGCAGGAAAGGAGAGAAGGAGACTTGGTGGTGGAACCTCACAGTACAGGAAATCATACAAGGAAAACGGTTAGCTAAGAAGAAGTGGGACACTGAGAGGACCGAGGAGAGGCGAAAGGAATACATTGAGATGCGACACAGGGCAAAGGTAGAAGTGGCAAAGGCAAAACAAGAGGCATATGATGACATGTATGGCAGGTTGGACACTAAAGAAGGAGAAAAGGATCTATACAGGCTGGCCAGACAGAGGGATAGAGATGGGAAGGATGTGCAGCAGGTTAGGGTGATTAAGGATAGAGATGGAAATATGTTGACTGGTGCCAGCAGTGTGCTAGGTAGATGGAAAGAATACTTCGAGGAGTTGATGAATGAGGAAAATGATAGAGAAGGGAGAGTAGAAGAGGCAAGTGTGGTGGACCAGGAAGTGGCAATGATTAGTAAGGGGGAAGTTAGAAAGGCATTAAAGAGAAGGAAAAATGGAAAGGCAGTTGGTCCTGATGACATTCCTGTGGAGGTATGGAAGCATCTAGGAGAGGTGGCTGTGGAGTTTTTGACCAGCTTGTTCAATAGAATTCTAGTGCGTGAGAAGATGCCTGAGGAATGGAGGAAAAGTGTACTGGTGCCCATTTTTAAGAACAAAGGTGATGTGCAGAGCTGTGGCAACTATAGAGGAATAAAGTTGATGAGCCACACAATGAAGTTATGGGAAAGAGTAGTGGAGGCTAGACTCAGGACAGAAGTGAGTATTTGCGAGCAACAGTATGGTTTCATGCCTAGAAAGAGTACCACAGATGCATTATTTGCCTTGAGGATGTTGATGGAAAAGTACAGAGAAGGTCAGAAGGAGCTACATTGTGTCTTTGTAGATCTAGAGAAAGCCTATGACAGAGTACCCAGAGAGGAACTGTGGTACTGCATGCGGAAGTCTGGAGTGGCAGAGAAGTATGTTAGAATAATACAGGACATGTACGAGGGCAGCAGAACAGCGGTGAGGTGTGCTGTAGGTGTGACAGAAGAATTTAAGGTGGACGTGGGACTGCATCAGGGATCAGCCCTGAGCCCCTTCCTTTTTGCAGTGGTGATGGATAGGCTGACAGATGAGGTTAGACTGGAATCCCCGTGGACCATGATGTTTGCAGATGACATTGTGATCTGCAGTGAAAGCAGGGAGCAGCTGGAGGAACAGTTAGAAAGATGGAGGCATGCACTGGAAAGAAGAGGAATGAAGATTAGCCGAAGTAAAACAGAATATATGTGCATGAATGAGAGGGGTGGTGGGGGAAGAATGAGGCTACAGGGAGAAGAGATGGCAAAGGTAGAGGACTTTAAATACTTGGGGTCAACCGTCCAGAGCAATGGTGAGTGTGGTCAGGAAGTGAAGAAACGGGTCCAAGCAGGTTGGAACGGGTGGAGGAAGGTGTCAGGTGTGTTATGTGACAGAAGAGTCTCTGCTAGGATGAAGGGCAAAGTTTATAAAACAGTGGTGAGGCCAGCCATGATGTATGGATTAGAGACAGTGGCACTGAAGAGAAAACAGGAAGCAGAGCTGGAGGTGGCGGAAATGAAGATGTTGAGGTTCGCTCTCGGAGTGACCAGGTTGGATAAAATTAGAAATGAGCTCATCAGAGGGACAGCCAAGGTTCGATGTTTTGGAGACAAAGTTAGAGAGAGCAGACTTCAATGGTTTGGACACGTCCAGAGGAGAGAGAGTGAGTATATTGGTAGAAGGATGATGAGGATGGAGCTGCCAGGCAAGAGAGCTAGAGGAAGACCAAAGAGAAGGTTGATGGATGTCGTGAGGGAAGACATGATGGCAGTTGGTGTTCGAGAGGAGGATGCAGGAGATAGGCTCTCATGGAAAAGGATGACGCGCTGTGGCGACCCCTAACGGGACAAGCCGAAAGGAAAAGAAGAAGAAGAAGAATGTAACAGGGAACTCATTGCGCGTGTGGCAACTCTGGGGAGGTGCGCTGCTCAGGACGAGAACATGCGCCAACTTTTTTCTCAAATAATCATCGATAGCAGGGGTGTCAAAGTCATTTTCACCAAGGGCCATATTGGCATTATCGATACCGTCGAAGGGCCGGAAAGTATTCATACCCCGTTAAAGTTTTCACTCTTTGTTAAATTGCAGCCATTTCCTAAAATCATTTTCTTGTTTTCCTCATTAATGTAGACACAGCACCCCCCCCCCCCCCATATTGACAAAAAAAATGGAATTGTTGACATTTTAGCAGATTGATTAAAAAATAAGAACTGAAATATCACACAACTATAAGGATTCAGACCCTTTGCTCAGTAGAAGCACCCTTTTGAGCTCATACAGCCATGAGTCTTTGGGAAGGATGCAACATGTTTTTCACACCTGGATTTGAGGATCCTCTGCCATTCCTCCTTGCAGATCCTCCCCAGATGGTGAACATTGGTGGACAGCCATTTTCAGGTCTCTCCAGAGATGCTCAATTGGGTTTAAATCAGGGCTATGGCTGGGCCATTCAAGAACAGTAACGGAGTTGTTCTGGAGCCACTCGTTCGTTATTTTAGCTGTGTGCTTAAGGTTGTTGTCTTGCTGGAAGGTGAACCTTCGGCCCAGTCTAAGGTCCAGAGCACTCTGGAGAAAGTTTTGTCCAGGATATCCCTATACTTGATCGCATTCATCTTTCCTTTGATTGCAACCAGTCGTCCTGTCCCTGCAGCTGACCCCCCCCAACCCCCACAGCATGATGCTGCCGCCACAATGCTTCACTGTTGGGAATGTATGTATGGGACTGGTGATGAGCAGTCCCTGGTTTTCTCCACACATACTGCTTAGAATTAAGGCCAAAAAGTTCTCGGTCTCACCATCCTGGAGTCCTTCAGGTGTTTTATAGCAAACTCCATGCGGGCTTTCATGTGTCTTGCACTGAGGAGAGGCTTCCGTCGGGCTACTGTGCCATAAAGCCCCAACTGGTGGAGGGCTGCAGTGATGGTTGACTTTCAAGAACGTTCTCTCATTGCCCAACTGCATCTCTAGAGCTCAGCCACAGTCATCTTTGGGTTCTTCATCACCTCTCACCAAGGCTCTTCTCCCCCGATTGCTAAGTTTGGCCGGACAGCCAGCTCTTGGAAGGGTTCTGGTCGTTCCAAACGTCATCCATTTAAGGATTATGGAGGCTACTGTGCTCTTAGGAACCTTCAGTGCAGCAGAATGTTTTTGGTAACCTTGGCTAGATCTGTGCCTTGCCACAATTCTGTCTCTGAGCTCTTCAGGCAGTTCCTTTGACCTCATGATTCTCATTTGCTCTGACATGCACTGTGAGCTATAAGGTCTTATATAGACAGGTGTGTGGCTTTCCTAATCAAGTCCAGTCAGTACAATCAAACACAGCTGGACTCAAATGAAGGTGTAGAACCATCTCAAGGATGATCAGAAGAAATGGACAGCACCCGAGTTAAATATATGAGTGCCACAAGCAAAGGGTCTGAATACTTATGGCTGTGATATTTCAGCTTTTCGTTTTTATTAAATATGCAAAAAAACATTTCTGTCAATATGGTGTGCTTGTGTGTACATTAATGAGGAAAAAATTAACAAATGATTTTAGCAAATTGCTGCAATATAACAAAGAGTGAAACATTTAAGGGGGTCTGAATACTTTCCATACCCACTGTAACTAAATGTAATGTAAATAAATGTAACTATACTCACAACATATTGTTAAGTAACTATCTATTATTACTTATTCCCCTGGTATTATTACATGAATCCTAAGAAACCCGCATTGCTCATCAATCGACCATCAACGTATTTAAGTAAATAAAGAAGCATCTCCAAACCCAGGTTTTGACTAACTTTTTTCAAAGATTTTTGTTACACTTGACAAATTTGCACTACTCAGAACATTGGTGACAGTTAGCATTTTAGAAATAAAAATCAGCCTGGTATAAAGTGCAAAGGGAATACCACCTGCTATTGAGAAATGTGTGAATAGTGAATACTGTAAAAATGTGTCAGCATGAATACAGAAACCCCTTAAAACAGCAGCAGAAACATTTGTTTTCCAATCTGTGTTGAAAAAGCCTTCTATCTGAATCAATTTTCCGCTTCCTCGACATTTTGGGATCATCGCCTAGTGGTAAGATCCCGTCACTTGGTGGTCATTTTTTATTATGGGATATGTAGTTGATGGCAAATACCGTGTAAACTGCTCATTTTACGTATTTTAAGACCTTTCAAGCCCCCGCGGGCCACATAAAACGACACGGCGGGCCACATGATCTATCGCGAGGAAAACGCTTTGGTTCCTAACATCATAAATTCTGGGCTGGTCTGATATTTTCAGAGGTGTTACGTGAGCATGAATAGGGATGTAGACAAACATTTTGCTGACAATCAGCCACAGTTTTGGGACATTATATGACCCTCGTCATGGATCATCCGACGTTATGACAGCCAGCCAAAGTCCACGTCTGTCACACGATGCCGCCTACAGAAACGCCTTTGTGATCTATAGGAACTTGATTAAACATCTTCGAGGCATTTGTGTCATAAAATGTGGTCAGGTCTTAATCTGGCCAAAAATCTAATATTCCATCAGAAAACAATTCCAGAGTTACTACAGTCTATTTTGGAGGGCTTTTTTCTGCAGACATCATTTGGAAGTCCAGAACTATGGAATAAGTGCCAATGTTCTCACCATAACTAGTTTTTATAAAGTAATTTGGCACCAGTGCCAATCCTCGACACTTGTACACAGGGGCCTTTTCGAAAATATATGGACAACAAGGATAGATAAAATAAAAGATTGTAAACAGAATAGAACAATCTACATTTTTGTAAGTCAGTAACATAGTAATTACTTTGGATATTAAACATGTACATTTTCCTGAAATGCATCTTGATGACTGCTATTCTCACCAGCACACTTGTGTGTCTTCAGGCGATCCTTACGAGAGAATCTTTGACCACAAACTGAGCAGGAAAAAGGTTTGTCTCCAGTGTGGATTCTTTTGTGTAATTTTAAGGCTCCCTTCTGAGTGAATCTCTGACCGCAATCTGAGCAGGAAAAAAGTTTCTCTCCAGTGTGCATTCTTGTGTATTTTTAAGGTTCCTTTCTGAGTGAATCTCTGACCACAATCTGAGCAGGAAAAAGGTTTGTCTCCGGTGTGGGTTCTTGTGTGTATTGTTAATTTGCCCTTTGCAGAGAATTTTTGACCACAAACTGAGCAAGCAAACGTTTTTTCTCCAGTGTGTCTTCTTGCGTGTACTGTTAATTTTCCGTTCTCAGAGAATCTTTGACCACAAACTGAGCAGACAAAAGGTTTTTCTCCAGTGTGCGTTCTTGTGTGCCTTGTCAAGTCTCCCTTATAGGAGAATCTTTTACCACAATCTGAACAGGCAAAAGCTTTCTCTCCGGTGTGTGTTCTCGTGTGTTGTTTCAAACTGCTCTTATAAGCAAATGTTTTCCCACACTGAGAACATTTCCAGCGTTTGTTATCACCTTCAGACGGTTTATCATCATCATCATCAGTGTGAGGAGAGTGAGACGTCATGCCGTCACTATCTAATTGTGTAGCTAAGAGGCCGTCTGCCTGTGATCCTCCACAGTGGTCTCCATCACCTTCTGTTGTCATGTGTCGACGTGAGCTGCTTCTGCTCTCCTCACGTCGACCTTCATCTTCACTCTTCAAAGGGACACTCGTCCATGGAAACTTGGCGATACACTCCTCTTTCTGTTTGATGTGGCGGTGCACTTCTTCAGCCTCTTTTTTAATGAAAGTGAGCTTCAATTCCTCTTCTTCTTTGATGTGGGGGTGCTCTTCATCCTCCACTTCCTCTTTAATGTAAAGGGGCTCTGGCTCCCGACACTCATGACGAAGATCTTCACTGATGTCTACAAGACAAGAAGACAAAAAAAAAAAAAAACATGGTTTGCAAAAATCTATTCTCATGTTGCGACTTTAATGTTGTGTATTATGGTTTATATTTATATCTAATGTTATTTGGAGAGCTAGATGAGTTTGATTTATTGGAAATAATACAATTAGGAAAGTCAACAGCAACAATGTAAAAAAAGAGTAATATAATCAAGTGCATAAAAACAAGTATCTAAAACGGTAATACAGTTGTAGCGTTTATTGGTTTTGGGTAAAAGCGTAATTAATTTGGAAAAGAAATACGTCGTTAAGTAAAGGTCCAGGAAACAGTTCGGTCAGTGGGGTGGGGCTGGTGTGGGGTGCTCCTGCACCAGTTTGAGCTGTGTCATTTTCGGGTTCCAAGCATTGGATTGTTGTTCTAAGCAGTTCCGCAGCTTCTGGGTCTTTTGGTAGAGCAGGTAGGCTATGCTGAAAATCATGCAGTGACTGAGGATGGTTACGGCCACGAAGTTAAGGTCTGTAGCAGACCAGGAATGCTCTGGCGTCTTAGTGTTGGTCATGTGAATTGCCTGAGTTCCTTCAAATTTAATTTGTTCAAGTATTTCAGGGTCAAATTTGAATTTGTGTTGTTTGAAAAACTTAGAAATCACAATATGACCGTCGCCACTGCCGGACGGCAGGTGGTCCCGGGTGACAGCCTCAATATGCAAAGTGGCATCTTTGAGGGCGTCGCTGATCGGGCGAGCGACAAGGAAGGCTATTTCTCAGAACTCAGGATTGACATGCAGCTTGTAAGGAAAAACCTGAGATAGGCCGGATTCGTGGGGCCTGTCAGGGCCATAGACCAAACAATTTTGATTAAGCCGAGGGGTCCCAAATGTGTAAGTATTCTATCCATTGCTAAGTTGTCTAGCGAGGGAGCAACACCTTGAGCAATCTGTGTGTGAGCATAAACCATTAGGACCATAGACAACAGCGTGGTTATGGTCTGCCTATTTTGGTTTAGGGCTATACTCACGATGTGGACCAGCCGTCTTTTTCTGCATGATGCATAGTGGGCGGACCCCCTTTCGGCTGCGTGGGCCATGAACGGCTGTGAAGTGCGTTTCACGGAGGCACGACAACAGAAGCCCACAATCATGCAAATAAGATGGCACAACACAGAGGAGAAATGAATGTAAAGCTTGCGCGGCGCGCAGGAAGGAAGAATTGAAAGAGGGGCAGCCAAGGCGAGCCACAGAAAGATCAAACAAAAAGCAGGGAACGTCGACATTACGAACAATGCAGAAGAGAAAAGATAGGCTGGGAACCAGCACAGAAGGAAGTGCACATCCCAAGTGGTTCTTGAAGGTGCAATAGAAGAGCCGGCCGGGTTGAAGGCGTTGCCGAGAGATGCAAGGGTGGGCGAAATTAACTGGGTGGGCAAAATGGGCGAATGGCACTGAGGCGCAGTTTGCAGGGTCTTTCGCATCCTCAAACTGAGTTTCAGCATCAACTCGGCGGGCCTGCGCATCGTTTAAATAGCTGTGCCATGAAGTTGATTTGTGTGTGCTGTTCAGCTTCTAGTTTGAGCCTCATTCAGCTATGTTCCATATTGCTCCGTTTTAATTGTGACACTAAGTTCAAAACCATGCAACTGAGCATTCGAGAGAGGTTCTTTCGTTTTGTTTTTGGCGTCGCTCATGAGTTGCGTGACGTTAGCATTAAGGACCACGTCCGAAATTCGTGGCACGTCAAAGAGAACCTCAAAGGTCTTTTAACAATGATCGCTGTAGGAAATTCTACCACACGACAGATGCATCCAATACACAAAACAACGGATATCCAAATAACATTTAAACATACAACAAATTCACTCCAGTTTCACTGAGAGGGCTAATCTTGGTTTCCAGTTCACAAGTGCTCAAAACTCTGTGTCGCTATGGTAACGGCTTGCGCTCATACACAGCCTACGTCCGAACATGCCCCCTTCAAGATGGCGGAAACACTGCCTAGATTTATTGCAAATATTGTGAATTTTGTGTGTTTGAATTGAACGAAAACATGATATCGCCTCACACGGGGCACCACGATGTAGCGTATATTGGTTTTGGGTAAAAGCGTAATTAATTTGGAAAAGAAATACGTCGGAAAGTAAACGCTTGCATTTACTTCCGGTTTAGTTCGATGTACGTTTAACGTTACAATCAAATTATGTCTCGTATAGGGCACAACGTCTCAACGTCGATCAGCATAAAATGCTAATTATTGGCCGACACGGATCAGGCCAATTAGATCGGTGTAAAGTCTAGAAGCAGGAATGCAAAGGTTTATCAGTTCTTGGGGTTTCCGTTGACAACCGGGCCATAGGCGTAGTCGCTACACAGTGGACCCCTGCATACTCATGTTTTGGAATTTGCAATTTTTTTTGGATAGGTCTTTTTTTGTGACAGCAGCCTCTTGTCAACACAAACTGTACAATGTGATATTCACCAACTGTAATTACAAGCTACATATTACGTTACATCACAGCAAAAAATCCATAAAAGGCATGTTCTCTAAAGCTGGAGAACTTGTGGAAAAAAATGTAATCGCCTGACTGCCTACACAATGGAAAAACTTGTCTTTTTGAATGAACACGTGGAGTGTTAAACAAAGTACGGGTACCAGTACCAGCTATTTTGACATAAAAAAAAAATGGCACTGAATCAGTTTTTTTTTTTTTTTTAGTAACGGTACTTAAAAAAATAAAATAAATAATAAATAAATAAATAAAAAAGGAAACATACACGACAGCGAGCAACTAAAGTAGGCACTGTATCTATTGTTGTTGTTTGCTCTTTATTAGACAGGCAAAACTGAGAAAGCGTTCACCGGTGGTAGCGTGAGCGAGGCAATACAAAAAAATTATCGAAAGAAATTGGTCAACTGAGCAATTCATATTTTAAATGACAATGTGACATCCCACTTTATTTCTTTTCTGAACAGAAAAAGAAAAGTTCCCTGATCAGTTTGCTATGCCAAAATCAATCAATGAATTAGAAAAGAAACAGACAAAAAAAAAAAACCTGAATCAGAATTTCCCGATGTTATGATGGAAGAAGGCTCTTCTTTAATGAGGCGCTGTAGTCCTCCTCCCCTTTCCCTTCCTTAGTTAAAGTTAATAAGCTATACTCTTTAAAATAGTGTGTTTTCACTTATTTCTCTATTGCACTTTATTTGTGTCAGTATAATTGAATTTTGGGGCTGGAACGGATTAATTGGGAAAGCATGGGAAACATTACCTCGGGTTAAGAATGTTTCTGGTTACAAATGGGGTCACAGAACCAATCAAGTTTGGAACACAAGGTTTCAGTGTACATTATCCATATTTATTGTTTTGGAGCGTCTCTTAAATTTCGACAAGTTTTCCTGGACTGCCCCTGAATTTGTAAGGTTCACTTTTGACATTCACTTTGACAGGAAAGAGTTCGGTGGCCATTTTAGAAATCAGTCTCGCAGTCAGTTCTCTATTGAAAGCTGCATAATACTGTCAACTGTGCTTACCGCCTGTGAGAAGCTTTGTGTTGTTTGAACCTTCGAAAGCATCGTCGAAGTACCGTATTTTTTCTGTAAAGTTATTTAGCAGTATTTATTCTACTGTGATATGTTTGACCAAAATGTTAAGCTTGTAGAAATTACCTAATTATTCATTTTAAATAATTTACTAATTACAACTGCTTCATGTTTCGTGTTCATATGAAACTTTCAAAAGGTCTTTATTGTACTGGCATATAAAGATGCTTATAGTTAGTATGTTGTAATCCATTTCCAGATAAAAATTCTCATAGTTACGCAGGTATTTATTCATGTATGATTTGTTTGTTTTCTTTAGTTTCACTCCAGTTCATATTGAATATGACAGTGGCGCTCCATAAAGCACTTGGAGCTCGGACGCTACTTTCTGACTCCCGTATTCATTTTGAATGGAGTTTGGCTCGCTCCTAACTTGCGTCCATCTACACGCAAGGAGAACAGTACAGAGGAAAGATTTGCACGCAGCTGTCCTCAACAACAGTACAGCTGCGCATAACAGTGAGTTACAAACGCTATGGAGCACAAATATGTTCAACCATCTCCACATCAAGATGGAGCATCAGAAGGGGGCCACGGCATGCGAGCTCATCACGATGTTCAAGACGATTAAGTCACCGTAGCCGCAACTCGAGCGAGAGCATTAGCAGAGGTGCACGCGTCACAGTCACAGAAAAAGAACTTGCCGTGAAAGTCGGCAAAGCTAAAATTGAGGCTAAATTGGATACTTTGCATCTTGAACAAGAGGCTGCAGCAACTATCGCGCAGGCCCAAAAAATGGAAGCAGCTCCAGAACAGGAAATCCAATCAGCTTCACATGAACGTGTCAATAATTAAGTGAGGGACCAAACTATCAGTCTGAACGAGTTCCAAATTCACCCCACAAAGTGGGTGACAAGTATTCCATTCAGCTCAAACCTTGTATTCCAAAGCACCATTTGGGGGAAAGAATCAATATGAAAGATAAAATTGGCACCCATCCCACAGACAACATTAAACATGCCCCACGACCCTCATTCATTCCACGAAACAAATAATGATGAATGGAGTCAGCGAACAAGAATGCCCCGCAGTACAAAAGAGACACACCAGTGCATCATCCGGAGACCTCTGGTATGATGGAAATGGAAAAATATGGCCTGTCTCATTTTAATGACCAACCAGAAAACTTCAGAGCGTGGAGGTCATATTTCCTCAACACAGAGACCTACATCTGACCGCACGTGAAGAGTTGGAGCTACTCAATAAAGAACATCAGAATATGTGGTACGCTTTAGAGTAGTACATGTTGGAAACTCAGAAGCAGCAAGACAAATGACCTGGAAACAGCTTGATGAATGCGACAGCGCTACTGAAGTCATAGAAAATGCTCTCTTGAAGAAGCTAACAAGCTCTCCTCGGATTTCGAACGAAGATACCATCTCTTCATGGAGCTCCTGTCAGCAAATGATGATGGTCACCTACGCGGCTTGGCTTACCTGGACACTGCATGCAGTGTCAGCCCCATAGTGGAAAAATTGCCATACAGCCATCCGAGAGGCTTGGAAGAGGCCTCCCCTGAAAGCTGGATTCCCACCGATCGTTTGTTTCAAATCTTAGCCCACTAGCTCAAAAGTAAGCGCTAAAAAGTCCTGCCAAAATCATATAGGTCGTCATGTTACAATTTAGTCAAAGGCCTACTACTGGAGCGAAACCGAGAGCTTTGACGCTCGCCGTCCGGCCCCACGACCTCCGAGAGGCTTGGAAAAGGCATCCCCTGAAAGCTGGGTTCCCACCGATCGTTTGATTCAAATCTTGGCCCACTAGCTCAAAAGTAAGCGCTAAAAAGTCCTGCCAAAATCACATAGGTCGTCATGTTACAATTTAGTCAAAGGCCGACTACTGGAGACGAAACTGAGAGCTTTGACGCTCGCCGTTCGGCCCCACGACCTCCGAGAGGCTTGGAAGAGGCATACCCTGAAAGCTGGATTCCCACCGACCGCTAGATTAAAATCATGGCCCACTAGCTAAAAAGTAAGCGCTAAAAATTCCTGCAAAAATCACATAGGTCGTCATGTTACAATTTAGTCAAAGGCCTACTACTGGCGCGAAACAGAGTGCTTTGACGCTCGTCGTTCGGCCCCGCAACCTCCGAGAGGCATGGAAGCGGCCTCCCCTGAAAGCTGGATTCCCACCGATCGTTTGTTTCAAATCTTAGCGCACTAGCTCAAAAGTAAGCGCTAAACAGTCCTGCCAAAATCACATAGGTCGTCATGTTACAATTTAGTCAAAGGCCTACTACTGGAGCGAAACAGAGAGCTTTGACGCTCGCCGTTCGGCCCCACGACCTCCGAGAGGCTTGGAAGAAGCCTCCCCTGAAAGCTGGATTCCCACCGATCGTGTGTTTAAAATCTTAGCCCACTAGCTCAAAAGTAAGTGCTAAAAGGTCCTGCCAAAATCACATCGGTCGTCATGTTAAAATTTAGTCAAGGGCCTATTACTGGAGCGAAACCGAGAGCTTTGACGCTCGCCGTTCGGCCCCACGACCTCCGAGAGGCTTGCAAGAGGCCTCCCCTGAAAGCTGGATTCCCACCGATCATTTGTTTCAAATCTTAGCTCAAAAGTAAGCGCTAAAAAGTCCTGCCAAAATCACATCGGTCGTCATGTTACAATTTAGTCAAATGCCTACTACTGGAGCAAAACCGAGAGCTTTGACGCTCGCCGTCCGGCCCCACGACCTCCGAGAGGCTTGGAAGAGGCCTCCCCTGAAAGCTGGATTCCCACCGATCGTTTGTATCAAATCTTAGCCCACTAGCTGAAAAGGAAGCGCTAAAAAGTCCTGCCAAAATTACATAGGTCGTCATGTTACAATTTTGTCAAAGGCCTACTACTGGAGCGAAACCGAGAGCTTTGACGCTCGCCGTTCGGCCCCACGACCTCCGAGAGGCTTGGAAGAGGCCTCCCCTGAAAGCTGGATTCCCACCGATCGTTTGTTTCAAATCTTAGCCCACTAGCTCAAAGGCAAGCGCTAAAAAGTCCTGCCAAAATCACATCGGTCGTCATGTTACAATTTAGTCAAAGGCCTACTACTGGAGCGAAACCGAGAGCTTTGACGCTCACGGTTAAGCCCCACGACCTCCGAGAGGCTTGGAAGAGGCCTCCCCTGAAAGCTGGATTCACACCGATCGTGTGTTTCAAATCTTAGCCCACTAGCTCAAAAGGAAGCACTAAAAAGTGCTGCCAAAATCACATAGGTCGTCATGTTACAATTTAGTCAAAGGCCTACTACTGGAGCGAAACCGAGAGCTTTGACGCTCGCCGTTTGGCCCCACGACCTCCGAGAGGCTTGGAAGAGGCCTCCCCTGAAAGCTGGATTCCCACCGATCGTTTGTTTCAAATCTTAGCCCACTAGCTGAAAAGGAAGCGGTAAAAAGTCCTGCCAAAATCACAAAGGTCGTCATGTTACAATTTAGTCAAAGGCCGACTACTGGAGACGGAACTGAGAGCTTTGACGATCGCCGTTTGGCCCCACGACCTCCGAAAGGCTTGGAAGAGGCCTCCCCTGAAAGCTGGATTCCCACCGATCGTTTGTTTCAAATCTTAGCCCACTAGCTCAAAAGCAAGCGCTAAAAAGTCCTGCCAAAATCACATCGGTCGTCATGTTACAATTTAGTCAAAGGCCTACTACTGGAGCGAAACCGAGAGCTTTGACGCTCACGGTTCGGCCCCACGACCTCCGAGAGGCTTGGAAAAGGCCTCCCCTGAAAGCTGGATTCCCACCGATCGTGTGTTTCAAATCTTAGCCCACTAGCTCAAAAGGAAGCGCTAAAAAGTGCTGCCAAAATCACATAGGTCGTCATGTTACAATTTTGTCAAAGGCCTACTACTGGAGCGAAACCGAGAGCTTTGACGCTCGCCGTTTGGCGCCACGACCTCCGAGAGACTTGGAAGAGGCCTCCCCTGAAAGCTGGATTCCCACTGATCGTTTATTTCAAATCTTAGCCCACTAGCTCAAAAGTAAGCGCTAAAAAGTCCTGCCAAAATCACATCGGTCGTCATGTTACAATTTAGTCAAAGCCCTACTACTGGAGCGAAACCGAGAGCTTTGACGCTCGCCGTTCGGCCATACGACCTCTGATAGGCTTGGAAGAGGCCTCCCCTGAAAGCTGGATTCCCACCCATCGTTTGTTTCAAATCTTAGCCCACTAGCTCAAAAGGAAGCGCTAAAAAGTCCTGCCAAAATCACATCGGTCGTCATGTTACAATTTAGTCAAAGGCCTACTACTGGAGGGAAACCGAGAGCTTTGACGCTCGCCGTTCGGCCATACAACCTCCGATAGGCTTGGAAGAGGCCTCCCCTGAAAGCTGGATTCCCACCGATCGTTTGTTTCAAATCTTAGCCCACTAGCTTAAAAGGAAGCGCTAAAAAGTCCTGCCAAAATCACATCGGTCGTCATGTTACAATTTAGTCAAAGGCCTACTACTGGAGCGAAACCGAGAGCTTTGACGCTCGCCGTTTGGCCCCACGACCTCCGAAAGGCTTGGAAGAAGCCTCCCCTGAAAGCTGGATTCCCACTGATCGTTTGTTTCAAATCTTAGCCCACTAGCTCAAAAGTAAGCGCTAAAAAGTCCTGCCAAAATCACATCGGTCGTCATGTTACAATTTAGTCAAAGCCCTACTACTGGAGCGAAACCGAGAGCTTTGATGCTCGCCGTTCGGCCCCACGACCTCGGAGAGGCTTGGAAGAGGCCTCCCCTGAAAGCTGGATTCCCACCGATCGTTTGTTTAAAATCTAAGCCCACTATCTCAAAAGCAAGCGCTAAAAAGTCCTGCCAAAATCACATCGGTCGTCATGTTACAATTTAGTCAAAGCCCTACTACTGGAGCGAAACCGAGAGCTTTGACGCTCGCCGTTCGGCCCCACGACCTCCGAGAGGCTTGGAAGAGGCCTCCCCTGAAAGCTGGATTCCCACTGATCGTTTGTTTCAAATCTTAGCCCACTAGCTCAAAAAGAAGCGCTAAAAAGTCCTGCCAAAATCACATCGGTCGTCATGTTACAATTTAGTCAAAGGCCTACTACTGGAGCGAAACCGAGAGCTTTGACGCTCGCCGTTCGGCCCCACGACCTCCGAGAGGCTTGGAAGAGGCCTCCCCTGAAAGCTGGATTCCCACCGATCGTTTGTTTCAAATCTTAGCCCACTAGCTCAAAAGGAAGCGCTAAAAAGTTCTGCCAAAATCACATCGGTCGTCATGTTACAATTTAGTAAAAGGCCTACTACTGGAGCGAAACCGAGAGCTTTGACGCTCGCCGTTAGGCCCCACGACCTCCGAGAAGCTTGGAAGAGGCCTCCCCTGAAAGCTGGATTCCCACCGATCGTTTGTTTCAAATCTTAGCCCACTAGCTCAAAAGGAAGCGCTAAAAAGTCCTGCCAAAATCACATCGGTCGTCATGTTACAATTTAGTCAAAGGCCTACTACTGGAGCGAAACCGAGAGCTTTGACGCTCGCCGTTCGGCCCCACGACCTCCGAGAGGCTTGGAAGAGGCCTCCCCTGAAAGCTGGATTCCCACCGATCGTTTGTTTCAAATCTTAGCCCACTAGCTCAAAAGGAAGCGCTAAAAAGTCCTGCCAAAATCACATCGGTCGTCATGTTACAATTTAGTCAAAGGCCGACTACTGGAGACGAAACTGAGAGCTTTGACGCTCGCCGTTCGGCCCCACGACCTCCGAGAGGCTTGGAAGAGGCCTCCCCTGAAAGCTGGATTCCCACCGATCGTTTGTTTCAAATCTTAGCCCACTAGCTCAAAAGCAAGCGCTAAAAAGTCCTGCCAAAATCACATCGGTCGTCATGTTACAATTTAGTCAAAGGCCTACTACTGGAGCGAAACCGAGAGCTTTGACGCTCGCCGTTCGGCCCCACGACCTCCGAGAGGCTTGGAAGAAGCCTCCCCTGAAAGCTGGATTCCCACCGATCGTTTGTTTCAAATCTTAGCCCACTAGCTCAAAAGGAAGCGCTAAAAAGTGCTGCCAAAATCACATCGGTCGTCATGTTACAATTTAGTCAAAGGCCTACTACTGGAGCGAAACCGAGAGCTTTGACGCTCGCCGTTCGGCCCCACGACCTCCGAGAGGCTTGGAAGAGGCCTCCCCTGAAAGCTGGATTCCCACCGATCGTTTGTTTCAAATCTTAGCCCACTAGCTCAAAAGTAAGCGCTAAAAAGTCCTGCCAAAATCACATCGGTCGTCATGTTACAATTTAGTCAAAGGCCTACTACTGGAGCGAAACAGAGAGCTTTGACGCTCGCCGTTCGGCCCCACGACCTCCGAGAGGCTTGGAAGAGGCCTCCCCTGAAAGCTGGATTCCCACCGATCGTTTGTTTCAAATCTTAGCCCACTAGCTCAAAAGAAGCGCTAAAAAGTCCTGCCAAAATCACATCGGTCGTCATGTTACAATTTAGTCAAAGGCCTACTACTGGAGCGAAACCGAGAGCTTTGACGCTCGCCGTTCGGCCCATACAACCTCCGATAGGCTTGGAAGAGGCCTCCCCTGAAAGCTGGATTCCCACCGATCGTTTTTTTCAAATCTTAGCCCACTAGCTTAAAAGGAAGCGCTAAAAAGTCCTGCCAAAATCACATCGGTTGTCATGTTACAATTTAGTCAAAGGCCTACTACTGGAGCGAAACCGAGAGCTTTGACGCTCGCCGTTCGGCCCCACGACCTCCGAAAGGCTTGGAAGAGCCTCCCCTGAAAGCTGGATTCCCACTGATCGTTTGTTTCAAATCTTAGCCCACTAGCTCAAAAGTAAGCGCTAAAAAGTCCTGCCAAAATCACATCGGTCGTCATGTTACAATTTAGTCAAAGCCCTACTACTGGAGCGAAACCGAGAGCTTTGATGCTCGCCGTTCGGCCCCACGACCTCGGAGAGGCTTGGAAGAGGCCTCCCCTGAAAGCTGGATTCCCACCGATCGTTTGTTTAAAATCTTAGCCCACTAGCTCAAAAGCAAGCGCTAAAAAGTCCTGCCAAAATCACATCGGTCGTCATGTTACAATTTAGTCAAAGCCCTACTACTGGAGCGAAACCGAGAGCTTTGACGCTCGCCGTTCGGCCCCACGACCTCCGAGAGGCTTGGAAGAGGCCTCCCCTGAAAGCTGGATTCCCACCGATCGTTTGTTTCAAATCTTAGCGCACTAGCTCAAAAGGAAGCGCTAAAAAGTCCTGCCAAAATCACATCGGTCGTCATGTTACAATTTAGTCAAAGGCCTACTACTGGAGCGAAACCGAGAGCTTTGACGCTCGCCGTTCGGCCCCACGACCTCGGAGAGGCTTGGAAGAGGCCTCCCCTGAAAGCTGGATTCCCACCGATCGTTTGTTTCAAATCTTAGCCCACTAGCTCAAAAGGAAGCGCTAAAAAGTCCTGCCAAAATCACATCGGTCGTCATGTTACAATTTAGTCAAAGGCCTACTACTGGAGCGAAACCGAGAGCTTTGACGCTCGCCGTTCGGCCCCACGACCTCCGATAGGCTTGGAAGAGGCCTCCCCTGAAAGCTGGATTCCCACCGATCGTTTGTTTCAAATCTTAGCCCACTAGCTCAAAAGGAAGCGCTAAAAAGTCCTGCCAAAATCACATCGGTCGTCATGTTACAATTTAGTCAAAGGCCTACTACTGGAGCGAAACCGAGAGCTTTGACGCTCGCCGTTCGGCCCCACGACCTCTGAGAGGCTTGGAAGAGGCCTCCCCTGAAAGCTGGATTCCCATCGATCATTTGTTTCAAATCTTAGCCCACTACCTCAAAAGGAAGCGCTAAAAAGTCCTGCCAAAATCACATCGGTCGTCATGTTACAATTTAGTCAAAGGCCTACTACTGGAGCGAAACAGAGAGCTTTGACGCTCGCCGTTCGGCCCCACGACCTCCGAGAGGCTTGGAAGAGGCCTCCCCTGAAAGCTGGATTCCCACCGATCGTTTGTTTCAAATCTTAGCCCACTAGCTCAAAAGCAAGCGCTAAAAAGTCCTGCCAAAATCACATCGGTCGTCATGTTACAATTTAGTCAAAGGCCTACTACTGGAGCGAAACCGAGAGCTTTGACGCTCGCCGTTCGGCCCCACGACCTCGAGAGGCTTGGAAGAGGCCTCCCCTGAAAGCTGGATTCCCACCGATCGTTTGTTTCAAATCTTAGCCCACTATCTCAAAAGAAGCGCTAAAAAGTCCTGCCAAAATCACATCGGTCGTCATGTTACAATTTAGTCAAAGGCCTACTACTGGAGCGAAACCGAGAGCTTTGACGCTCGCCGTTCGGCCCCACGACCTCGAGAGGCTTGGAAGAGGCCTCCCCTGAAAGCTGGATTCCCACCGATCGTTTGTTTCAAATCTTAGCCCACTAGCTCAAAAGGAAGCGCTAAAAAGTCCTGCCAAAATCACATCGGTCGTCATGTTACAATTTAGTCAAAGGCCTACTACTGGAGCGAAACCGAGAGCTTTGACGCTCGCCGTTCGGCCCCACGACCTCCGAGAGGCTTGGAAGAGGCCTCCCCTGAAAGCTGGATTCCCACCGATCGTTTGTTTCAAATCTTAGCCCACTATCTCAAAAGCAAGCGCTAAAAAGTCCTGCCAAAATCACATCGGCCGTCATGTTACAATTTAGTCAAAGGCCTACTACTGGAGCGAAACCGAGAGCTTTGACGCTCGCCGTTCGGCCCCACGACCTCCGAGAGGCTTGGAAGAGGCCTCCCCTGAAAGCTGGATTCCCACCGATCGTTTGTTTCAAATCTTAGCCCACTAGCTCAAAAGGAAGCGCTAAAAAGTCCTGCCAAAATCACATCGGTCGTCATGTTACAATTTAGTCAAAGGCCTACTACTGGAGCGAAACCGAGAGCTTTGACGCTCGCCGTTCGGCCCCACGACCTCCGAGAGGCATGGAAGAGGCCTCCCCTGAAAGCTGGATTCCCACCGATCGTTTGTTTCAAATCTTAGCCCACTACCTCAAAAGGAAGCGCTAAAAAGTCCTGCCAAAATCACATCGGTCGTCATGTTACAATTTAGTCAAAGGCCTACTACTGGAGCGAAACAGAGAGCTTTGACGCTCGCCGTTCGGCCCACGACCTCCGAGAGGCTTGGAAGAGGCCTCCCCTGAAAGCTGGATTCCCACCGATCGTTTGTTTCAAATCTTAGCCCACTAGCTCAAACGTACGCGCTAAAACGTCCTGCCAAAATCACATCGGTCGTCATGTTACAATTTAGTCAAAGGCCTACTACTGGAGCGAAACAGAGAGCTTTGACGCTCGCCGTTCGGCCCCACGACCTCCGAGAGGCTTGGAAGAGGCCTCCCCTGAAAGCTGGATTCCCACCGATCGTTTGTTTCAAATCTTAGCCCACTAGCTCAAAAGCAAGCGCTAAAAAGTCCTGCCAAAATCACATCGGTCGTCATGTTACAATTTAGTCAAAGGCCTACTACTGGAGCGAAACCGAGAGCTTTGACGCTCGCCGTTCGGCCCCACGACCTCCGAGAGGCTTGGAAGAGGCCTCCCCTGAAAGCTGGATTCCCACCGATCGTTTGTTTCAAATCTTAGCCCACTAGCTCAAAAGGAAGCGCTAAAAAGTCCTGCCAAAATCACATCGGTCGTCATGTTACAGTTTAGTCAAAGGCCTACTACTGGAGCGAAACCGAGAGCTTTGACGCTCGCCGTTCGGCCCCACGACCTCCGAGAGGCTTGGAAGAGGCCTCCCCTGAAAGCTGGATTCCCACCTGATCGTTTGTTTCAAATCTAAGCCCGACTATCTCAAAAGCAAGCGCTAAAAAGTCCTGCCAAAATCACATCGGTCGTCATGTTACAATTTAGTCAAAGGCCTACTACTGGAGCGAAACAGAGAGCTTTGACGCTCGCCGGTTCGGCCCCACGACCTCCGAGAGGCTTGGAAGAGGCCTCCCCTGAAAGCTGGATTCCCACCGATCGTTTGTTTCAAATCTTAGCCCACTAGCTCAAAAGGCAAGCGCTAAAAAGTCCTGCCAAAATCACATCGGTCGTCATGTTACAATTTAGTCAAAGGCCTACTACTGGAGCGAAACCGAGAGCTTTGACGCTCGCCGTTCGGCCCCACGACCTCCGAGAGGCTTGGAAGAGGCCTCCCCTGAAAGCTGGATTCCCACCGATCGTTTGTTTCAAATCTAAGCCCACTATCTCAAAAGCAAGCGCTAAAAAGTCCTGCCAAAATCACATCGGTCGTCATGTTACAATTTAGTCAAAGGCCTACTACTGGAGCGAAACCGAGAGCTTTGACGCTCGCCGTTCGGCCCCACGACCTCGAGAGGCTTGGAAGAGGCCTCCCCTGAAAGCTGGATTCCCACCGATCGTTTGTTTCAAATCTTAGCCCACTAGCTCAAAAGGAAGCGCTAAAAAGTGCCTGCCAAAATCACATAGGTCGTCATGTTACAATTTAGTCAAAGGCCTACTACTGGAGCGAAACCGAGAGCTTTGACGCTCGCCGTTTGGCCCCACGACCTCCGAGAGGCTTGGAAGAGACCTCCCCTGAAAGCTGGATTCCCACCGATCGTTTGTTTCAAATCTAAGCTCACTATCTCAAAACAAAGCGCTAAAAAGTCCTGCCAAAATCACATCGGTCGTCATGTTACAAATTAGTCAAAGGCCTACTACTGGAGCGAAACCGAGAGCTTTGACGCTCACGGTTCGGCCCCACGACCTCCGAGAGGCTTGGAAGAGGCCTCCCCTGAAAGCTGGATTCCCACCGATCGTTTGTTTCAAATCTAAGCCCACTATCTCAAAACCAAGCGCTAAAAAGTCCTGCCAAAATCACATCGGTCGTCATGTTACAATTTAGTCAAAGGCCTACTACTGGAGCGAAACCGAGAGCTTTGACGCTCACGGTTCGGCCCCACGACCTCCGAGAGGCTTGGAAGAGGCCTCCCCTGAAAGCTGGATTCCCACCGATCGTGTGTTTCAAATCTTAGCCCACTAGCTCAAAAGGAAGCGCTAAAAAGTGCTGCCAAAATCACATAGGTCGTCATGTTACAATTTTGTCAAAGGCCTACTACTGGAGCGAAACCGAGAGCTTTGACGCTCGCCGTTTGGCCCCACGACCTCCGAGAGGCTTGGAAGAGGCCTCCCCTGAAAGCTGGATTCCCACTGATCGTTTGTTTCAAATATTAGCCCACTAGCTCAAAAGGAAGCGCTAAAAAGTCCTGCCAAAATCACATCGGTCGTCATGTTACAATTTAGTCAAAGGCCGACTACTGGAGACGAAATCGAGAGCTTTGACGCTCACGGTTAGGCCCCACGACCTCCGAGAGGCTTGGAAGAGGCCTCCCCTGAAAGCTGGATTCCCACCGATCGTTTGTTTCAAATCTTAGCCCACTAGCTCAAAAGGAAGCGCTAAAAAGTCCTGCATAAATCACATCGGTCGTCATGTTACAATTTAGTCAAAGGCCGACTACTGGAGACGAAACTGAGAGCTTTGACGATCGCTGTTTGACCCACGACCTCCGAAAGGCTTGGAAGAGGCCTCCCCTGAAAGCTGGATTCCCACCGATCGTTTGTTTCAAATCTTAGCCCACTAGCTGAAAAGGAAGCGCTAAAAAGTCCTGCCAAAATCACAAAGGTCGTCATGTTACAATTTAGTCAAAGGCCGACTACTGGAGACGGAACTGAGAGCTTTGACGATCGCCGTTTGGCCCCACGACCTCCAAAAGGCTTGGAAGAGGCCTCCCCTGAAAGCTGGATTCCCACCGATCGTTTTTTTCAAATCTTAGCCCACTAGCTCAAAAGCAAGCGCTAAAAAGTCCTGCCAAAATCACATCGGTCGTCATGTTACAATTTAGTCAAAGGCCTACTACTGGAGCGAAACAGAGAGCTTTGACGCTCCCGGTTCGGCCCCACTACCTCCGAGAGGCTTGGAAGAGGCCTCCCCTGAAAGCTGGATTCCCATCGATCGTGTGTTTCAAATCTTAGCCCACTAGCTCAAAAGTAAGCGCTAAAAAGTCCTGCCAAAATCACATCGGTCGTCATGTTACAATTTAGTCAAAGCCCTACTACTGGAGCGAAACAGAGAGCTTTGACGCTCGCCGTTCGGCCCCACGACCTCCGAGAGGCTTGGAAGAGGCCTCCCCTGAAAGCTGGATTCCCACCGATCGTTTGTTTAAAATCTAAGCCCACTATCTCAAAACCAAGCGCTAAAAAGTCCTGCCAAAATCACATCGGTCGTCATGTTACAATTTAGTCAAAGGCCGACTACTGGAGACGAAATCGAGAGCTTTGACGCTCACGGTTCGGCCCCACGACCTCCGAGAGGCTTGGAAGAGGCCTCCCCTGAAAGCTGGATTCCCACCGATCGTTTGTTTCAAATCTTAGCCCACTAGCTCAAAAGGAAGCGCTAAAAAGTCCTGCATAAATCACATCGGTCGTCATGTTACAATTTAGTCAAAGGCCTACTACTGGAGCGAAACCGAGGGCTTTGACGCTCGCCGTTCAGCCCCACGACCTCCGAGAAGCTTGGAAGAGGCCTCCCCTGAAAGCTGGATTCCCACCGATCGTTTGTTTCAAATCTAAGCCCACTATCTCAAAACCAAGCGCTAAAAAGTCCTGCCAAAATCACATCGGTCGTCATGTTACAATTTAGTCAAAGGCCTACTACTGGAGCGAAACCGAGAGCTTTGACGCTCACGGTTCGGCCCACGACCTCCGAGAGGCTTGGAAGAGGCCTCCCCTGAAAGCTGGATTCCCACCGATCGTGTGTTTCAAATCTTAGCCCACTAGCTCAAAAGGAAGCGCTAAAAAGTGCTGCCAAAATCACATAGGTCGTCATGTTACAATTTTGTCAAAGGCCTACTACTGGAGCGAAACCGAGAGCTTTGACGCTCGCCGTTTGGCCCCACGACCTCCGAGAGGCTTGGAAGAGACCTCCCCTGAAAGCTGGATTCCCACCGATCGTTTGTTTCAAATCTAAGCTCACTATCTCAAAACAAAGCGCTAAAAAGTCCTGCCAAAATCACATCGGTCGTCATGTTACAAATTAGTCAAAGGCCTACTACTGGAGCGAAACCGAGAGCTTTGACGCTCACGGTTCGGCCCCACGACCTCCGAGAGGCTTGGAAGAGGCCTCCCCTGAAAGCTGGATTCCCACCGATCGTTTGTTTCAAATCTTAGCCCACTAGCTCAAAAGCAAGCGCTAAAAAGTCCTGCCAAAATCACATCGGTCGTCATGTTACAATTTAGTCAAAGGCCTACTACTGGAGCGAAACCGAGAGCTTTGACGCTCGCCGTTCGGCCCCACGACCTCCGAGAGGCTTGGAAGAGGCCTCCCCTGAAAGCTGGATTCCCACCGATCGTTTGTTTCAAATCTTAGCCCACTAGCTCAAAAGGAAGCGCTAAAAAGTCCTGCCAAAATCACATAGGTCGTCATGTTACAATTTTAGTCAAAGGCCTACTACTGGAGCGAAACCGAGAGCTTTGACGCTCGCCGTTCGGCCCCACGACCTCCGAGAGGCTTGGAAGAGGCCTCCCCTGAAAGCTGGATTCCCACTGATCGTTTGTTTCAAATATTAGCCCACTAGCTCAAAAGGAAGCGCTAAAAAGTCCTGCCAAAATCACATCGGTCGTCATGTTACAATTTAGTCAAAGGCCTACTACTGGAGCGAAACCGAGAGCTTTGACGCTCGCCGTTCGGCCCCACGACCTCCGAGAGGCTTGGAAGAGGCCTCCCCTGAAAGCTGGATTCCCACCGATCGTTTGTTTCAAATCTTAGCCCACTAGCTCAAAAGGAAGCGCTAAAAAGTCCTGCCAAAATCACATCGGTCGTCATGTTACAATTTAGTCAAAGGCCTACTACTGGAGCGAAACCGAGAGCTTTGACGCTCGCCGTTCGGCCCCACGACCTCCGAGAGGCTTGGAAGAGGCCTCCCCTGAAAGCTGGATTCCCACCGATCGTTTGTTTCAAATCTTAGCCCACTATCTCAAAAGGAAGCGCTAAAAAGGTCCTGCCAAAATCACATAGGTCGTCATGTTACAATTTTGTCAAAGGCCTACTACTGGAGCGAAAACAGAGAGCTTTGACGCTCGCCGTTCGGCCCCACGACCTCCGAGAGGCTTGGAAGAGGCCTCCCCTGAAAGCTGGATTCCCACCGATCGTTTGTTTCAAATCTTAGCCCACTAGCTCAAAAGGAAGCGCTAAAAAGTCCTGCCAAAATCACATCGGTCGTCATGTTACAATTTAGTCAAAGGCCTACTACTGGAGCGAAACCGAGAGCTTTGACGCTCGCCGTTTGGCCCCACGACCTCCGAGAGGCTTGGAAGAGGCCTCCCCTGAAAGCTGGATTCCCACCGATCGTTTGTTTCAAATCTTAGCCCACTAGCTCAAAAGGAAGCGCTAAAAAGTCCTGCCAAAATCACATCGGTCGTCATGTTACAATTTAGTCAAAGGCCTACTACTGGAGCGAAACCGAGAGCTTTGACGCTCGCCGTTCGGCCCCACGACCTCCGAGAGGCTTGGAAGAGGCCTCCCCTGAAAGCTGGATTCCCACCGATCGTTTGTTTCAAATCTTAGCCCACTAGCTCAAAAGGAAGCGCTAAAAAGTCCTGCCAAAATCACATCGGTCGTCATGTTACAATTTAGTCAAAGGCCTACTACTGGAGCGAAACCGAGAGCTTTGACGCTCGCCGTTCGGCCCCACGACCTCCGAGAGGCTTGGAAGAGGCCTCCCCTGAAAGCTGGATTCCCACCGATCGTTTGTTTCAAATCTTAGCCCACTAGCTCAAAAGGAAGCGCTAAAAAGTCCTGCCAAAATCACATAGGTCGTCATGTTACAATTTAGTCAAAGGCCTACTACTGGAGCGAAACCGAGAGCTTTGACGCTCGCCGTTCGGCCCCACGACCTCCGAGAGGCTTGGAAGAGGCCTCCCCTGAAAGCTGGATTCCCACCGATCGTTTGTTTCAAATCTTAGCCCACTAGCTCAAAAGGAAGCGCTAAAAAGTCCTGCCAAAATCACATCGGTCGTCATGTTACAATTTAGTCAAAGGCCTACTACTGGAGCGAAACCGAGAGCTTTGACGCTCGCCGTTCGGCCCCACGACCTCCGAGAGGCTTGGAAGAGGCCTCCCCTGAAAGCTGGATTCCCACCGATCGTTTGTTTCAAATCTTAGCCCACTAGCTCAAAAGCAAGCGCTAAAAAGTCCTGCCAAAATCACATCGGTCGTCATGTTACAATTTAGTCAAAGGCCTACTACTGGAGCGAAACCGAGAGCTTTGACGCTCGCCGTTCGGCCCCACGACCTCCGAGAGGCTTGGAAGAGGCCTCCCCTGAAAGCTGGATTCCCACCGATCGTTTGTTTCAAATCTTAGCCCACTAGCTCAAAAGGAAGCGCTAAAAAGTCCTGCCAAAATCACATCGGTCGTCATGTTACAATTTAGTCAAAGGCCTACTACTGGAGCGAAACCGAGAGCTTTGACGCTCGCCGTTCGGCCCCACGACCTCCGAGAGGCTTGGAAGAGGCCTCCCCTGAAAGCTGGATTCCCACCGATCGTTTGTTTCAAATCTTAGCCCACTAGCTCAAAAGCAAGCGCTAAAAAGTCCTGCCAAAATCACATCGGTCGTCATGTTACAATTTAGTCAAAGGCCTACTACTGGAGCGAAACCGAGAGCTTTGACGCTCGCCGTTCGGCCCCACGACCTCCGAGAGGCTTGGAAGAGGCCTCCCCTGAAAGCTGGATTCCCACCGATCGTTTGTTTCAAATCTTAGCCCACTAGCTCAAAAGGAAGCGCTAAAAAGTCCTGCCAAAATCACATCGGTCGTCATGTTACAATTTAGTCAAAGGCCTACTACTGGAGCGAAACCGAGAGCTTTGACGCTCGCCGTTCGGCCCCACGACCTCCGAGAGGCTTGGAAGAGGCCTCCCCTGAAAGCTGGATTCCCACCGATCGTTTGTTTCAAATCTTAGCCCACTAGCTCAAAAGGAAGCGCTAAAAAGTCCTGCCAAAATCACATAGGTCGTCATGTTACAATTTAGTCAAAGGCCTACTACTGGAGCGAAACCGAGAGCTTTGACGCTCGCCGTTCGGCCCCACGACCTCCGAGAGGCTTGGAAGAGGCCTCCCCTGAAAGCTGGATTCCCACCGATCGTTTGTTTCAAATCTTAGCCCACTAGCTCAAAAGCAAGCGCTAAAAAGTCCTGCCAAAATCACATCGGTCGTCATGTTACAATTTAGTCAAAGGCCTACTACTGGAGCGAAACCGAGAGCTTTGACGCTCGCCGTTCGGCCCCACGACCTCCGAGAGGCTTGGAAGAGGCCTCCCCTGAAAGCTGGATTCCCACCGATCGTTTGTTTCAAATCTTAGCCCACTAGCTCAAAAGCAAGCGCTAAAAAGTCCTGCCAAAATCACATCGGTCGTCATGTTACAATTTAGTCAAAGGCCTACTACTGGAGCGAAACCGAGAGCTTTGACGCTCGCCGTTCGGCCCCACGACCTCCGAGAGGCTTGGAAGAGGCCTCCCCTGAAAGCTGGATTCCCACCGATCGTTTGTTTCAAATCTTAGCCCACTAGCTCAAAAGGAAGCGCTAAAAAGTCCTGCCAAAATCACATAGGTCGTCATGTTACAATTTAGTCAAAGGCCTACTACTGGAGCGAAACCGAGAGCTTTGACGCTCGCCGTTCGGCCCCACGACCTCCGAGAGGCTTGGAAGAGGCCTCCCCTGAAAGCTGGATTCCCACCGATCGTTTGTTTCAAATCTTAGCCCACTAGCTCAAAAGCAAGCGCTAAAAAGTCCTGCCAAAATCACATCGGTCGTCATGTTACAATTTAGTCAAAGGCCTACTACTGGAGCGAAACCGAGAGCTTTGACGCTCGCCGTTCGGCCCCACGACCTCCGAGAGGCTTGGAAGAGGCCTCCCCTGAAAGCTGGATTCCCACCGATCGTTTGTTTCAAATCTTAGCCCACTAGCTCAAAAGGAAGCGCTAAAAAGTCCTGCCAAAATCACATCGGTCGTCATGTTACAATTTTAGTCAAAGGCCTACTACTGGAGCGAAACCGAGAGCTTTGACGCTCGCCGTTCGGCCCCACGACCTCCGAGAGGCTTGGAAGAGGCCTCCCCTGAAAGCTGGATTCCCACCGATCGTTTGTTTCAAATCTTAGCCCACTAGCTCAAAAGGAAGCGCTAAAAAGTCCTGCCAAAATCACATCGGTCGTCATGTTACAATTTAGTCAAAGGCCTACTACTGGAGCGAAACCGAGAGCTTTGACGCTCGCCGTTCGGCCCCACGACCTCCGAGAGGCTTGGAAGAGGCCTCCCCTGAAAGCTGGATTCCCACCGATCGTTTGTTTCAAATCTTAGCCCACTAGCTCAAAAGCAAGCGCTAAAAAGTCCTGCCAAAATCACATCGGTCGTCATGTTACAATTTAGTCAAAGGCCTACTACTGGAGCGAAACCGAGAGCTTTGACGCTCGCCGTTCGGCCCCACGACCTCCGAGAGGCTTGGAAGAGGCCTCCCCTGAAAGCTGGATTCCCACCGATCGTTTGTTTCAAATCTTAGCCCACTAGCTCAAAAGCAAGCGCTAAAAAGTCCTGCCAAAATCACATCGGTCGTCATGTTACAATTTAGTCAAAGGCCTACTACTGGAGCGAAACCGAGAGCTTTGACGCTCGCCGTTCGGCCCCACGACCTCCGAGAGGCTTGGAAGAGGCCTCCCCTGAAAGCTGGATTCCCACCGATCGTTTGTTTCAAATCTTAGCCCACTAGCTCAAAAGCAAGCGCTAAAAAGTCCTGCCAAAATCACATCGGTCGTCATGTTACAATTTAGTCAAAGGCCTACTACTGGAGCGAAACCGAGAGCTTTGACGCTCGCCGTTCGGCCCCACGACCTCCGAGAGGCTTGGAAGAGGCCTCCCCTGAAAGCTGGATTCCCACCGATCGTTTGTTTCAAATCTTAGCCCACTAGCTCAAAAGGAAGCGCTAAAAAGTCCTGCCAAAATCACATCGGTCGTCATGTTACAATTTAGTCAAAGGCCTACTACTGGAGCGAAACCGAGAGCTTTGACGCTCGCCGTTCGGCCCCACGACCTCCGAGAGGCTTGGAAGAGGCCTCCCCTGAAAGCTGGATTCCCACCGATCGTTTGTTTCAAATCTTAGCCCACTAGCTCAAAAGCAAGCGCTAAAAAGTCCTGCCAAAATCACATAGGTCGTCATGTTACAATTTAGTCAAAGGCCTACTACTGGAGCGAAACCGAGAGCTTTGACGCTCGCCGTTCGGCCCCACGACCTCCGAGAGGCTTGGAAGAGGCCTCCCCTGAAAGCTGGATTCCCACCGATCGTTTGTTTCAAATCTTAGCCCACTAGCTCAAAAGCAAGCGCTAAAAAGTCCTGCCAAAATCACATCGGTCGTCATGTTACAATTTAGTCAAAGGCCTACTACTGGAGCGAAACCGAGAGCTTTGACGCTCGCCGTTCGGCCCCACGACCTCCGAGAGGCTTGGAAGAGGCCTCCCCTGAAAGCTGGATTCCCACCGATCGTTTGTTTCAAATCTTAGCCCACTAGCTCAAAAGGAAGCGCTAAAAAGTCCTGCCAAAATCACATCGGTCGTCATGTTACAATTTAGTCAAAGGCCTACTACTGGAGCGAAACCGAGAGCTTTGACGCTCGCCGTTCGGCCCCACGACCTCCGAGAGGCTTGGAAGAGGCCTCCCCTGAAAGCTGGATTCCCACCGATCGTTTGTTTCAAATCTTAGCCCACTAGCTCAAAAGTAAGCGCTAAAAAGTCCTGCCAAAATCACATCGGTCGTCATGTTACAATTTAGTCAAAGGCCTACTACTGGAGCGAAACCGAGAGCTTTGACGCTCGCCGTTCGGCCCCACGACCTCCGAGAGGCTTGGAAGAGGCCTCCCCTGAAAGCTGGATTCCCACCGATCGTTTGTTTCAAATCTTAGCCCACTAGCTCAAAAGCAAGCGCTAAAAAGTCCTGCCAAAATCACATCGGTCGTCATGTTACAATTTAGTCAAAGGCCTACTACTGGAGCGAAACCGAGAGCTTTGACGCTCGCCGTTCGGCCCCACGACCTCCGAGAGGCTTGGAAGAGGCCTCCCCTGAAAGCTGGATTCCCACCGATCGTTTGTTTCAAATCTTAGCCCACTAGCTCAAAAGCAAGCGCTAAAAAGTCCTGCCAAAATCACATCGGTCGTCATGTTACAATTTAGTCAAAGGCCTACTACTGGAGCGAAACCGAGAGCTTTGACGCTCGCCGTTCGGCCCCACGACCTCCGAGAGGCTTGGAAGAGGCCTCCCCTGAAAGCTGGATTCCCACCGATCGTTTGTTTCAAATCTTAGCCCACTAGCTCAAAAGAAGCGCTAAAAAGTCCTGCCAAAATCACATCGGTCGTCATGTTACAATTTAGTCAAAGGCCTACTACTGGAGCGAAACCGAGAGCTTTGACGCTCGCCGTTCGGCCCCACGACCTCCGAGAGGCTTGGAAGAGGCCTCCCCTGAAAGCTGGATTCCCACCGATCGTTTGTTTCAAATCTTAGCCCACTAGCTCAAAAGCAAGCGCTAAAAAGTCCTGCCAAAATCACATCGGTCGTCATGTTACAATTTAGTCAAAGGCCTACTACTGGAGCGAAACCGAGAGCTTTGACGCTCGCCGTTCGGCCCCACGACCTCCGAGAGGCTTGGAAGAGGCCTCCCCTGAAAGCTGGATTCCCACCGATCGTTTGTTTCAAATCTTAGCCCACTAGCTCAAAAGCAAGCGCTAAAAAGTCCTGCCAAAATCACATAGGTCGTCATGTTACAATTTAGTCAAAGGCCTACTACTGGAGCGAAACCGAGAGCTTTGACGCTCGCCGTTCGGCCCCACGACCTCCGAGAGGCTTGGAAGAGGCCTCCCCTGAAAGCTGGATTCCCACCGATCGTTTGTTTCAAATCTTAGCCCACTAGCTCAAAAGCAAGCGCTAAAAAGTCCTGCCAAAATCACATCGGTCGTCATGTTACAATTTAGTCAAAGGCCTACTACTGGAGCGAAACCGAGAGCTTTGACGCTCGCCGTTCGGCCCCACGACCTCCGAGAGGCTTGGAAGAGGCCTCCCCTGAAAGCTGGATTCCCACCGATCGTTTGTTTCAAATCTTAGCCCACTAGCTCAAAAGCAAGCGCTAAAAAGTCCTGCCAAAATCACATCGGTCGTCATGTTACAATTTAGTCAAAGGCCTACTACTGGAGCGAAACCGAGAGCTTTGACGCTCGCCGTTCGGCCCCACGACCTCCGAGAGGCTTGGAAGAGGCCTCCCCTGAAAGCTGGATTCCCACCGATCGTTTGTTTCAAATCTTAGCCCACTAGCTCAAAAGCAAGCGCTAAAAAGTCCTGCCAAAATCACATAGGTCGTCATGTTACAATTTAGTCAAAGGCCTACTACTGGAGCGAAACCGAGAGCTTTGACGCTCGCCGTTCGGCCCCACGACCTCCGAGAGGCTTGGAAGAGGCCTCCCCTGAAAGCTGGATTCCCACCGATCGTTTGTTTCAAATCTTAGCCCACTAGCTCAAAAGCAAGCGCTAAAAAGTCCTGCCAAAATCACATCGGTCGTCATGTTACAATTTAGTCAAAGGCCTACTACTGGAGCGAAACCGAGAGCTTTGACGCTCGCCGTTCGGCCCCACGACCTCCGAGAGGCTTGGAAGAGGCCTCCCCTGAAAGCTGGATTCCCACCGATCGTTTGTTTCAAATCTTAGCCCACTAGCTCAAAAGCAAGCGCTAAAAAGTCCTGCCAAAATCACATCGGTCGTCATGTTACAATTTAGTCAAAGGCCTACTACTGGAGCGAAACCGAGAGCTTTGACGCTCGCCGTTCGGCCCCACGACCTCCGAGAGGCTTGGAAGAGGCCTCCCCTGAAAGCTGGATTCCCACCGATCGTTTGTTTCAAATCTTAGCCCACTAGCTCAAAAGCAAGCGCTAAAAAGTCCTGCCAAAATCACATCGGTCGTCATGTTACAATTTAGTCAAAGGCCTACTACTGGAGCGAAACCGAGAGCTTTGACGCTCGCCGTTCGGCCCCACGACCTCCGAGAGGCTTGGAAGAGGCCTCCCCTGAAAGCTGGATTCCCACCGATCGTTTGTTTCAAATCTTAGCCCACTAGCTCAAAAGCAAGCGCTAAAAAGTCCTGCCAAAATCACATCGGTCGTCATGTTACAATTTAGTCAAAGGCCTACTACTGGAGCGAAACCGAGAGCTTTGACGCTCGCCGTTCGGCCCCACGACCTCCGAGAGGCTTGGAAGAGGCCTCCCCTGAAAGCTGGATTCCCACCGATCGTTTGTTTCAAATCTTAGCCCACTAGCTCAAAAGCAAGCGCTAAAAAGTCCTGCCAAAATCACATCGGTCGTCATGTTACAATTTAGTCAAAGGCCTACTACTGGAGCGAAACCGAGAGCTTTGACGCTCGCCGTTCGGCCCCACGACCTCCGAGAGGCTTGGAAGAGGCCTCCCCTGAAAGCTGGATTCCCACCGATCGTTTGTTTCAAATCTTAGCCCACTAGCTCAAAAGCAAGCGCTAAAAAGTCCTGCCAAAATCACATAGGTCGTCATGTTACAATTTAGTCAAAGGCCTACTACTGGAGCGAAACCGAGAGCTTTGACGCTCGCCGTTCGGCCCCACGACCTCCGAGAGGCTTGGAAGAGGCCTCCCCTGAAAGCTGGATTCCCACCGATCGTTTGTTTCAAATCTTAGCCCACTAGCTCAAAAGCAAGCGCTAAAAAGTCCTGCCAAAATCACATAGGTCGTCATGTTACAATTTAGTCAAAGGCCTACTACTGGAGCGAAACCGAGAGCTTTGACGCTCGCCGTTCGGCCCCACGACCTCCGAGAGGCTTGGAAGAGGCCTCCCCTGAAAGCTGGATTCCCACCGATCGTTTGTTTCAAATCTTAGCCCACTAGCTCAAAAGCAAGCGCTAAAAAGTCCTGCCAAAATCACATCGGTCGTCATGTTACAATTTAGTCAAAGGCCTACTACTGGAGCGAAACCGAGAGCTTTGACGCTCGCCGTTCGGCCCCACGACCTCCGAGAGGCTTGGAAGAGGCCTCCCCTGAAAGCTGGATTCCCACCGATCGTTTGTTTCAAATCTTAGCCCACTAGCTCAAAAGCAAGCGCTAAAAAGTCCTGCCAAAATCACATAGGTCGTCATGTTACAATTTAGTCAAAGGCCTACTACTGGAGCGAAACCGAGAGCTTTGACGCTCGCCGTTCGGCCCCACGACCTCCGAGAGGCTTGGAAGAGGCCTCCCCTGAAAGCTGGATTCCCACCGATCGTTTGTTTCAAATCTTAGCCCACTAGCTCAAAAGCAAGCGCTAAAAAGTCCTGCCAAAATCACATCGGTCGTCATGTTACAATTTAGTCAAAGGCCTACTACTGGAGCGAAACCGAGAGCTTTGACGCTCGCCGTTCGGCCCCACGACCTCCGAGAGGCTTGGAAGAGGCCTCCCCTGAAAGCTGGATTCCCACCGATCGTTTGTTTCAAATCTTAGCCCACTAGCTCAAAAGCAAGCGCTAAAAAGTCCTGCCAAAATCACATCGGTCGTCATGTTACAATTTAGTCAAAGGCCTACTACTGGAGCGAAACCGAGAGCTTTGACGCTCGCCGTTCGGCCCCACGACCTCCGAGAGGCTTGGAAGAGGCCTCCCCTGAAAGCTGGATTCCCACCGATCGTTTGTTTCAAATCTTAGCCCACTAGCTCAAAAGCAAGCGCTAAAAAGTCCTGCCAAAATCACATAGGTCGTCATGTTACAATTTAGTCAAAGGCCTACTACTGGAGCGAAACCGAGAGCTTTGACGCTCGCCGTTCGGCCCCACGACCTCCGAGAGGCTTGGAAGAGGCCTCCCCTGAAAGCTGGATTCCCACCGATCGTTTGTTTCAAATCTTAGCCCACTAGCTCAAAAGCAAGCGCTAAAAAGTCCTGCCAAAATCACATCGGTCGTCATGTTACAATTTAGTCAAAGGCCTACTACTGGAGCGAAACCGAGAGCTTTGACGCTCGCCGTTCGGCCCCACGACCTCCGAGAGGCTTGGAAGAGGCCTCCCCTGAAAGCTGGATTCCCACCGATCGTTTGTTTCAAATCTTAGCCCACTAGCTCAAAAGCAAGCGCTAAAAAGTCCTGCCAAAATCACATCGGTCGTCATGTTACAATTTAGTCAAAGGCCTACTACTGGAGCGAAACCGAGAGCTTTGACGCTCGCCGTTCGGCCCCACGACCTCCGAGAGGCTTGGAAGAGGCCTCCCCTGAAAGCTGGATTCCCACCGATCGTTTGTTTCAAATCTTAGCCCACTAGCTCAAAAGCAAGCGCTAAAAAGTCCTGCCAAAATCACATCGGTCGTCATGTTACAATTTAGTCAAAGGCCTACTACTGGAGCGAAACCGAGAGCTTTGACGCTCGCCGTTCGGCCCCACGACCTCCGAGAGGCTTGGAAGAGGCCTCCCCTGAAAGCTGGATTCCCACCGATCGTTTGTTTCAAATCTTAGCCCACTAGCTCAAAAGCAAGCGCTAAAAAGTCCTGCCAAAATCACATAGGTCGTCATGTTACAATTTAGTCAAAGGCCTACTACTGGAGCGAAACCGAGAGCTTTGACGCTCGCCGTTCGGCCCCACGACCTCCGAGAGGCTTGGAAGAGGCCTCCCCTGAAAGCTGGATTCCCACCGATCGTTTGTTTCAAATCTTAGCCCACTAGCTCAAAAGCAAGCGCTAAAAAGTCCTGCCAAAATCACATCGGTCGTCATGTTACAATTTAGTCAAAGGCCTACTACTGGAGCGAAACCGAGAGCTTTGACGCTCGCCGTTCGGCCCCACGACCTCCGAGAGGCTTGGAAGAGGCCTCCCCTGAAAGCTGGATTCCCACCGATCGTTTGTTTCAAATCTTAGCCCACTAGCTCAAAAGCAAGCGCTAAAAAGTCCTGCCAAAATCACATCGGTCGTCATGTTACAATTTAGTCAAAGGCCTACTACTGGAGCGAAACCGAGAGCTTTGACGCTCGCCGTTCGGCCCCACGACCTCCGAGAGGCTTGGAAGAGGCCTCCCCTGAAAGCTGGATTCCCACCGATCGTTTGTTTCAAATCTTAGCCCACTAGCTCAAAAGCAAGCGCTAAAAAGTCCTGCCAAAATCACATAGGTCGTCATGTTACAATTTAGTCAAAGGCCTACTACTGGAGCGAAACCGAGAGCTTTGACGCTCGCCGTTCGGCCCCACGACCTCCGAGAGGCTTGGAAGAGGCCTCCCCTGAAAGCTGGATTCCCACCGATCGTTTGTTTCAAATCTTAGCCCACTAGCTCAAAAGCAAGCGCTAAAAAGTCCTGCCAAAATCACATCGGTCGTCATGTTACAATTTAGTCAAAGGCCTACTACTGGAGCGAAACCGAGAGCTTTGACGCTCGCCGTTCGGCCCCACGACCTCGAGAGG
>NW_026903015.1:0-472 GCF_024500385.1 Phyllopteryx taeniolatus | reverse complement strand
GGCCTCCCCTGAAAGCTGGATTCCCACCGATTTCGTATTCTTATCCAAATCTAGCCCCACTATTTTTTAGAATGAAGTTACCCCTAAAGAGGCAAATACACAAATTCACAGGTGTCCTCAAGTTATACAATAATAGGCAATAAAGGCCTACTCCAGAGCTAAACGAAAATTATAGTGGGCCGGATCCGCCGCTACGTGTGAGTCGAACGTCAGCCACTGGCTCAACCTAAGCACTCATCAGTCCTAGCCAAATCACAAAGGATCGGCATGTGACACTATAGTCAATACAAGGCACTACGTCCTGGAGCGAACTTAATGTTTGGACGGGCGCCGGCTCGGCTCACACACAACCGTCCAGAGACTCGGGGTGGCCTACCCCTGAAGCTGGATTCCCACCGATTGTTCCTTACACATCTTCGCCCACGAGTTTTCAAATAAGCACCCTAAAAGTCTCACCAATCACAGAGGTCCT
>NW_026903013.1:0-479 GCF_024500385.1 Phyllopteryx taeniolatus | reverse complement strand
ATATATATATATATATATATATATACTGGGTTACCATCGAGAGCTCTCGACGTGTGGTTGTTCTTCATTCTGTTGTTGTGTGTTGCCAACATGGAAAGTAATGACACCAAAGAGCATCTATCTGTGTCACAAAGATCTAGCATAATGCATCAAAAACATCAAATTTAGCAGAGAAACTGGCTTTCTTAATTCAGTGGCCAGAAAAGGATTGCTTACGAAGCAATATGCCAACTGTATTCAAACAATCCTACCCTAAGTGCACCAGCATAATTGACTGTTTTGAAGTATTTACAGTATTCAAAGTCCTGGTCCATAAACAGGATATGAACAGATGTGGTCTGACTGTAAGCATCACAATACACACACCAACCGGTGTGTCGGAAGCTGCCAACTTATAAAACTTCACTTCCAGAACAATGTGTCCCAATTTGTTTGAATTTCTACATTTTAAAAATGTTGTCAAGAACATTACGAGGGTC
>NW_026903012.1:0-482 GCF_024500385.1 Phyllopteryx taeniolatus | reverse complement strand
TGGCATCAAGCATGGAGCTCTCCCTTCCAGCATGGAGCTCTCCCTTCCAGCATGGAGCTCTGAAGCGTCTGATCTGACGCCCGGAAGGGAGCTCCGACTTCCCGCATGGACCTCTGGCATCAAGCATGGAGCTCTCCCTTCCAGCATGGAGCCTGAAGCGTCTGATCTGACGCCCGGTAGGAGCTCCGACTTCCCGCAATGTACCTCTGCATCAAGCATGGACCTCTGGCATCAAGCATGGAGCTCTCCCTTCCAGCATGGAGCTCTGAAGCCGTCTGAACTATGGACGCCCGGAAGGGAGCTCCGACCTTCCCGCAATGTACCTCTGGCATCAAGCATGGACCTCTGGCATCAAGCATGGAGCTCTCCCTTCCAGCATGGAGCTCTGAAGCGTCTGATCTGACGCCGGGAAGGGAGCTCCGACTTCCCGCAATGTACCTCTGGCATCAAGCATGGACCTCTGGCATCAAGCATGGAGCTCT
>NW_026903011.1:0-487 GCF_024500385.1 Phyllopteryx taeniolatus | reverse complement strand
ATGCTTGATGCCAGAAGTCCATGCGGGAAGTCGGAGCTCCCTTCCGGGCGTCAGATCAGACGCTTCAGAGCTCCATGCTGGAAGGGAGAGCTCCATGCTGGAAGGGAGAGCTCCATGCTTGATGCCAGAGGTCCATGCTTGATGCCAGAGTCCATGCGGGAAGTCGGAGCTCCCTTCCGGGCGTCAGATCAGACGCTTCAGAGCTCCATGCTGGAAGGGAGAGCTCCAAGAGCATGTGGAAGGGAGAGCTCAAGCTTGATGCCAGAGGTACATTGCGGGAAGTCGGAGCTCCCTACGGGGTCAGATCAGACGCTCAGAGCTCCATGCTGGAAGGGAGATCTCATGCTGGAAGGGAGCTCAGTGCAGAGGTCCATGCTTGATGCCAGAGGTCCATGCGGAAGTCGGAGCTCCCTTCCCGGGCGTCAGATCAGACGCTTCAGAGCCCATGCGAGGCTCCATGCTGGAAGGGAGAGCTCCATGCTGATGC
>NW_026903010.1:0-489 GCF_024500385.1 Phyllopteryx taeniolatus | reverse complement strand
GGCCCCACAACCGTCCAGAGACTCGGGGGAGACTCGCTGAAAGTGGATTCCACCGATCGTGTGTGTCGAGTCAGCCACTGGCTCTAACTTAAGCGCTCAAAGTCTGCACAAATCAAAAGGGTCTATGTTACAATATAGAACAATAAAGGCCTACAACAGGAGCGAACGGAAGTGCTTTGACGTCGCGCTCGGCCCACAACCGTCCAGCGACTCGTGTGGCCTTACCATTAAAGCTTGGATTCCACCGATCCGTTTGTTTCAAATCTTAAAACCCTCTAGTTCGAGTAAGCACCCGCTAAAAGTGGCGCCAGCACTAGTTCCTCATGTTACAACTAGGCATAGGCCTACGCAGTATCGAACTTAATGTTGGAGGGCGCCGCTCAGGCTCCACAACCTTCCAGAGACTCGTGCGCATGAAAGCCTGGATTCCCACCGAGCGTCTCTTTCTACAATCTTAGGCACTAGTTCGAAATTAGCAGCCTAATGGAG
>NW_026903009.1:0-490 GCF_024500385.1 Phyllopteryx taeniolatus | reverse complement strand
TAGGCAATAAAGGCCTACTACTGGAGCGAAATTGAATGTTTAGACGATCGCCGCCGGCCCCAAAACCGTCCAGAGACTCGGGGTAGGCCTCCTGAAAGCTGGATTCCCACCGATTGTTTCTTTCAAATCTTAGCCCACAAGTTCAAAATTAAGCACCCTAAGTCTCGCCAAATTCACAGAGGTCCTCATGTTACAATTTAGGCAATAAAGGCCTACTACTGGGAGCGAAATTGAATGCTTAGACGGTCGCCCGCTCGGCCCCAAAATCATCCAGAGACTCGGGGTAGGCCTCCCCTGAAAGCTGGATTCCCACAAATCGTTTTTTTTCAAATCTTAGCCAATAGTTTGAAATTACGCACCCTAAAGTCGCACCAAATTCAGAGAGGTCCTTTGTTACAAGTTAGACAATAAAGGCCTACTACTGGAGTGAAACTGAATATTTTGACGGTCGCCGCTCGGCCCCACAACCGTCCAGAGACTCGGAGGTGCC
>NW_026903008.1:0-494 GCF_024500385.1 Phyllopteryx taeniolatus | reverse complement strand
CCCCGAGTCTCTGGACAGTTGTGGGGCCGAGCGGCGAGCGTCAAAGCATCCGTTTCGCTCAAGTAGTAGGCCTTTATTGACTAAATTGTCACATGACGACCTTTGTGATTTTGGCAGGACTTTTGAGTGCTTAAGTTTGAGCCAGTGGGCTGACGTTCGACACCACTCGATAGGTGTCAATCCACTTTCAGCGGAGGCCACCCGAGTCTCTGGACGGTTGTGGGGCGAGCGGCGACCGTCAAAACATTCAGTTTCGCTCCAAGAGTAGGCCTTTATTGTCTAACTTGTACATAAGGAGCTCTCTGAATTTGGTGCGACCTTTAGGGTGCTTAATTTTTAAACTAGTGGGCTAATATTTGAATCAAATGATCGGTGGGAATCCAGCTTTCAGGGTAGGCACCCCCGAGTCTCTGGACGTTGTGGGGCCGAGCGGCGACGTCTAAACATTCAGTTTCGCTCAGTAGTAGGCTTTATTGCTAAATGTACAGAGGCCG
>NW_026903007.1:0-495 GCF_024500385.1 Phyllopteryx taeniolatus | reverse complement strand
GCTTCAGAGCTCCATGCTGGAAGGGAGATCTCCATGCTGGAAGGGAGAGCCCATGCTGGAAGGGAGAGCTCCATGCTTGATGCCAGAGGTCCATGCTTGATGCCAGAGGTACATTGCGGAAGTCGGAGCTCCCTACCGGGCGTCAGATCAGACGCTTCAGAGCTCCATGCTGGAAGGGAGAGCTCCATGCTGGAAGGGAGAGCTGTCGAGCTCCCTTCCGCGTCGATCAGACGCTTCAGAGCTCCATGCTGGAAAGGGGATCTCCATGCTGGAAGGGAGAGCTGTCGAGCTCCTTCCGGGCGTCGGATCAGACGCTTCAGAGCTCCATGCTGGAAGGGAGATCTCCATGCTGGAAGGGAGAGCTCCATGCTTGATGCCAGAGGTCCATGCTTGATGCCAGAGGTCCATGCGGGAAGTCGGAGCTCCCTTCCGGGCGTCAGATCAGACGCTTCAGAGCTCCATGCTGGAAGGGAGAGCTCCATGCTGGAAGGAGAG
>NW_026903006.1:0-498 GCF_024500385.1 Phyllopteryx taeniolatus | reverse complement strand
GCGTGACGTTATGGTGCTTATTTTCGAACTAGTGGGCTAAGATTTGAAAGAAACGATCGGTGGGATCCAGCTTTCAGGGGAGGCCACCCCCGAGTCTCTGGACGGTTGTGGAGCCGAGCGGCGCCCGTCCAAACATTAAGTTTCGCTCCAGGACTAGCCTTTATTGACTAAATTGTCACATGACGACCTTTGTGATTGGCAGGACTTATGAGTGCTTAAGTTTGAGCCAGTGGGCTGACGTTCGACACACTCGATAGTGTGAATCCACCTTTCAGCGAGGCAACCCCCGAGTCTCTGGACGATTGTGGGCCGAGCGGCGCCCGTCCAAACATTAAGTTTCGCTCCAGAGTAGGCCTTTATTGCCTAAATTGTAACATGAGGAACCCTGTGAATTTGGCGCCACTTTTAGGGTGCTTAGTTTCAACTAGTGGCTAAGATTGAAAGAAACGATCGTGGGAATCCAGCTTTCAGGGGAGGCCACTCCCGATTCTCTGGACG
>NW_026903005.1:0-52567 GCF_024500385.1 Phyllopteryx taeniolatus | reverse complement strand
CTGGAGCGAAACTGAATGCTTTGACGTCGCCGCTCGGCCGCACAACCTCCGAGAGGCTTGGAAGAGACCTCATCTGAAAGTTGGATTCACAACGATCGAGTGTGTCGAATGTCCAGCTACTAGCTCAAACTTAAGGGTTCAAAAGTTCTGCCGAAATCACATAGGTCGTCATGTTACAATTTATTCAACAAAGGCCTACTACTGGAGCGAAACTGAATGCTTTGACGCTCGTGTTTCGGCCGCACGACCTCCGAGAGGCTTGAAAGAGACCTAATCTGAAAGGTGGATTTCACAACGATCGCGTGTGTCGAACGTTAGCCCACTCGCTCAAACTTAAGGGTTCAAAAGTTCTGCCGAAATCACGTAGGTCGTCATGTTACAATTTAGTCAAAAAAGGCCTACTACTGGAGCGAAACTGAATGCTTTGACGGTCGCCGCTCGGCCGCACGACCTCCGAGAGGCTTGGAAGAGACCTCATCTGAAAGGTGGATTCACAACGATCGTGTGTCGAACGTGAGCCCACTTGCTCAAACTTAAGGGTTCAAATGTTCTGCCGAAATCACATAGGTCGTCATGTTACAATTTATTCAACAAAGGCCTACTACTGGAGCGAAACTGAATGCTTTGACGCTCGCCTTTCGGCCGCACGACCTCCGAGAGGCTTTGAAGAGAACTCCCCTGAAAGGTGGATTCACAACGATTGAGTGTGTCGAACGTCAGCCCACGAGCTCAAACTTAAGTATTCAAAAGTTCTGCCGAAATCACAAAGGTCGTCATGTTAAAATTTAGTCAATAAACGCCTACTACTAGAGCGAAACGGAATGCTTCGACGGTCGTGGTTCGGCCGCACGACCTCCGAGAGGCTTGAAGAGACCTAATCTGAAAGGTGGATTTCAAAACGATCGCGTGTGTCGAACATCAGCCTACTAGCTCAAACTTAAGGGTTCAAAAGTTCTGCCGAAATCACAAAGGTCGTCATGTTAAAATTTAGTCAATAAACGCCTACTACTGGAGCGAAACGGAATGCTTCGACGGTCGTGATTCGGCCGCACGAACTCCGAGAGGCTTACAAGAGACCTCATCTGAAAGGTGGATTCACACCAATCGAGTGTGTCGAATGTTAGCCCACTAGCTCAAACTTAAGGGTTCAAAAGTTCTGCCGAAATCTCATAGGTCGTCATGTTACAATTTAGTCAATAAAGGGCCACTACTGGAGTGAAACGGAATGCTTCGACGCTCGTGTTTCGGCCGCACGACCTCCGAGAGGCTTGAAAGAGACCTAATCTGAAAGGTGGATTTCACAACGATCGCATGTGTCGAACGTTAGCCCACTAGCTCAAACTTAAGGGATCAAAAGTTCTGCCAAAATCACGTAGGTCGTCATGTTAAAATTTAGTCAATAAACGCCGACTATTGGAACGAAACGGAATGCTTTGACGCTCGCCTTTCGGCCGCACGACCTCCGAGAGGCTTTGAAGAGGACTCCCCTGAAAGGTGGATTCACAACGATCGAGTGTGTCGAACGTCAGCCCACTAGCTCAAACTTAAGTATTCAAAAGTTCTGCCGAAATCACAAAGGTCGTCATGTTAAAATTTAGTCAATAAACGCCTACTACTGGAGCGAAACGGAATGCTTCGACGGTCGTGGTTCAGCCACACGAACTCCGAGAGGCTTGGAAGAGACCTCATCTGAAAGGTGGATTCACAACAATCGAGTGTGTCGAATGTTAGCCCACTAGCTCAAACTTAAGGGTTCAAAAGTTCTGCCGAAACCTCATAGGTCGTCATGTTACAATTTAGTCAATAAAGGCCCACTACTGGAGTGAAACGGAATGCTTCGACGCTCGTGTTTCGGCCGCACGACCTCCGAGAGGCTTGAAAGAGACCTAATCTGAAAGGTGAATTTCACAACGATTGTTCAGATCACAACCTCTCAACACGCTCTAAACAATCCCCCCCCTCGCTCCTGCTTTTATTTGAAATAGGAGGGATTTACAAATCATAATGTTCTAAGCAATAAGACACAACACAAAATATTTGATAATAAGAGGGTTTTTTCCCAGACATAGTATTCTAAACAATAAGACACAACACATAATATTTGAAAATAGGAGGGTTTTTCCCAGACATAATGTTATAAACAATAAGACACAACACAAAACATTGGACCAACACCTGTCACGTCCCCGACCACATCCGATCACGTCCTTGGTCCAGGCGCCCTTCCATCGGATGATGCTGAGTCATCTTTTTGAAGGCGAGACATCTAAAATCGTCCATAATACTAATGCAAGCTAAGCAAATAAATGATAACTTCTACAATTTATCTAACATTTCCCTCCTGTTTATCATGTATTTGCACAAATTCTCATATCATCTTACAGTCACTTCATTTCGATTTTTAACTGTAGAATCATTTTTATGAAACAAATACATTTGCACTCAGAGTAAACTTGTCATACATGAATGTTGTAGTTTAAACATCGTAATCACCTGGATCAGGAAGCAAATCAGGTAAAACAACATCATCATCATCATCGTCATTATTATCAACCTCCAATAAAGGATACATATGCTCCATACGGTTCCATGTGGGGGTAATTGCTGTGGTAATTAATCTACTGATTAAAGCCCGAATGCATGGGGTACAATAACATCCACACAATGTCAGAATGGCTGCAAAAACAGCAATTGATATCAATATTGGTGAAATTAGGGTTTTGTATTTACCAAAAACGTCCATCTAGCTGTCCCACAAGGAGTGTTGATTGAGGGTCCGTAGACCATCGATGGCTCTGGTCAAGCTGCCGTCTGAAGCAGTATTGTTTGTTCTCAAAACATACCGCAAACACCTGCCTCTCTTGCGAGGAGCATGTCGACAGCTATGCGGCCTTGGAACGTCCTTGAGCTGCTCGTGCACAGCTTCCAACCCACATGGAAGTGGGGATCTTTTCCACCAGAATAGGCCCACAAGCTCACTATCAAACACATTGGGTGACTTGATTTGTATTTCAATATTAAACTATGGGCCGTTTTGCTTAGGTTAAACTTCTTTCTATGTTCTTTTGCTGTTTTTTTTTTTTGACCAACTGGACCAATCATAACCTGTTTCACCAATAAGGTGTTCCCATCCAAAGCCTATAGTTGCATACCGGTCATATCCAAATCCCCAATTCTGCCCATTCTCTTGAGCATCATTGGTGAGAGCCGCATATGGGATTAGGATTAAAGCAGCTTGATTTTGGGGGGCACAAAATATTAAACCGTTTTGCCGCGTTTAGAGGCCATGCCCACAGTTCTGATCATCAACTGTACTCCTTTTGATACGAGTTAATGATTAAAAAAATTTGTTATTGGGTTCGTCATATTGGTCCAGTTGGTAGGTGATTTTCTATCTAAAAAATTGGTTGTATCATTGAGGGTGGGACGTCCCATGTACCACAAAAACAAAACCAACACCATAGTAGCCAAAGTTGCTATGTAACAACTTATCGAATCTCATAACCAACGTGGGTGTGCCTTTCTGCTGAGTTCTCACTAAAAGGGTTGGTGTCTTTTTTCTTCACTGATCAGCAACCGTTTTCAGAATCTACACATCTGCTCCCGCTCCGTTATCAGACTTTTGCTCACCTTCCCTATTTGAGTACTCAGCTGAAATGACTCTTTTACAGTGTGTTAAATGAACCCACGTGTTTCTTTCTGCTATTTTTTAGGGCTGTAAAGTGTCAATCTATCTGTGCCACCATCCCTTTTTTTTTTTTTTTTTTTTTCCTGTGCTAATGTAAATTTCATTTTGTAGTTTTGCACTTTGTTTTTCACAATAATTACGGTCTTGTTGTGGAATACTCATATTGGCTATCAGTATAGATTGTACCATCTTTATTTTTCATTAGTTTGCATGCCTCGGTTAATGCTACTAATTCAGTAGCTTGTTCAGCCAATTCCTGACAATCATGCTGCGTGCCTTCATCAAGTAAGGGTATTAGTGTGGCTGGATTTAAGCTTGTGCATCGCTCAACAGTCAAATGTGGTTGTGACTGCAAGATCTCTAGTTGAAAAATAAGCTATTGGTTTTAGCTTATCACCGTATTGTTGTGTAAGTACGGAGGTCATGCAATAGCTTTTACAATCTACCATTTGAATGAATGTTTTATCATTAAATTTGGAAGGCCTAGCGCAGCACTGGAGACCAAATGTTGTTTAATGTCACAGAAGGCCTTTTCTGCCTCTGTACTCCATTAAACAGGTGATGTCATTTTAAGGTTGTCTTCATACATTAATTTTGACAATGGTGCAACAATTTTTGCATTGTTTGGAATCCATGCTCAACAATAATTTGTCAGACTTAAAAATGATTATTATATGTTTCTTCGTCTGTGGTTTAGGATTTTTTAAGACTATAGCTCTCCTGTCTTCTAATATAGTCTTTCCTCCTATACTTAAATTATGGCCTAGATATTTAACTTGTCTTTTACATCATTGCAATTTATTTTTGTTAACTTTATGTCCCTCTTCTGTTAGATGATGCAGCAAGGCCAATGAATCCTTGCATGTCTCCATCTGTAGATGCCAGAAGACATGCGTGTTGTCATAACTTGTGAATAAATAGTTGGACTTTCACAGTAACCTTGCGGTAATCTAGTAAATGTATATATATATATTTTTTTTTTTTCTCAAATGTGAATGCAAACCAAAATTGACTGTTATTTTCTATTGGTACTGAAAAGAATGCATTACTTGTGTCCACTACTGTAAACACAGTAGCGTCTGGTCTTAATGAATTTAACAATGTGCGTGGGTTTGGTACGCATGCTGCTCTCTGTATTACTGCAGCTCATCACATTCTTTTTTAACTTCTATTTTTGTGATAAGCTGCAAGGCTGCAGACAACAGGGCCTTTCCCACGTTTAACGGTGGTTTGTCTTTTATTTTTTTTAGATTCCTGCAACGCGGCTATTTTTTTGTGTATTTAACCAACCATTAAAGCCGTGTTCGGTTATCCCTGTCTCTAAATATAAAATTTTATCAGGATCCTGTTTCTTTTTTTCTTTTAAATTTAATTTAATGAACCTCCAACCTTTACACTGCAGTGTATTCCTGTTTTTTATTTTACTACTTCCTTCCCCCATTTGAAAGAATTTGGTTCAGTGTAATACTACCTAGGGTAGTCTAGAACACTATTTCTTTTCAGTAGGACGGTGATTCAAATTTACTTTCTGTGGTAATTCTCACTTCAACTCTTTCGAGTGGAGAATTCTTGCCTTTGCATCCACAAAAGTCCACCGTTTACTTTCCCACTGTTTTGGTATGGAATGAAAAACCTAGTGGTTTCCCATTTCCCATTTACACTCTCATTCAAACAGTTTTCATTCACACTGGCTCGTCAGAGGACTCCGCCGTCCCATACGGAATTTAACTACGTCTGTCAACAGCTCATTAGAGGACTCCGCCATCCTATACGGAATTTAACTACGACGCCACGAAACTTTCCTAGTTTCTTTATTCTACCCGCCATTGACTAGTATTCACAGGGTTTATTAAACACGGAATTTAAGTACGTACAGGACTCCGCCGTCCTCGCGGAATTTCTGGACTCCGGCGTCCTTTTTCCTAAAAAAAAAAATTAAATTTAACTCACCAGTCGTCTTCAATCCTGTGGATTGTCGTCAACCTTCATATCCCAGTTGAGGAGAACGAAGACCAGTCCCGTAAAGGGTCTTACTTGCCGTGGCCACGGTCTCTTAACTGGAAGTCGGCTCCACAACTGGAATCCTCGGGTGTGTTGACATCCGGCTCGAAGGACCAATTTAATGTTGGATTTATCTTACCCAACATTATAAAAAATAGACACAAAAGGAATGAAGACGCTGGTTTCTTTTTCTCATGAGGAGGGCGTATGGGAGATTGTTCAGATCACAGCCTCTCAACACGCTCTAAACAATCCCCCCGCTCGCTCCTGCATTTATTTGAAATAGGAGGGATTTACAAATCATAATGTTCTAAGCAATAAGACACAACACAAAATATTTGATAATAAGAGGGTTTTTCCCAGACATAGTATTCTAAACAATAAGACACGACACATAATATTTGATAATAAGAGGGTTTTTCCCAGACATAGTATTCTAAGCAATAAGACACAACACAAAATATTGGACCAACACTTGTCCCGAAGGGTTCAAAAGTTCTGCCGAAATCACATAGGTCGTCATGTTACAATTTAGTCAATAAAGGCCTACTACTGGAGCGAACTGAATGCTTTGACGGTCGCCGCTCGGCCGCATGAAGTCCGAGAGGCTTGGAAGAGACCTCATCTGAAAGGTGGATTCACAAGGATCGAGTGTGTCGAACGTCAGCCCACTAGCTCAAACTTAAGGGTTCAAAAGTTCTGCCCAAATCACATAGGTCGTCATGTTAAAATTTTGTCAATAAACGCCGACTATTGGAGCGAAACGGAATTCTTCGACGCTCGTGGTTCAACCGCACAACCTCCGAGAGGCTTGGAAGAGACCTCATCTGAAAGTTGGATTTACAACGATCGAGTGTGTCGAATTTCAGCCTACTAGCTGAAACCTAGGGTTCAAATGTTTCTGCCGAAATCACATAGGTCGTCATGTTACAATTTATTCAATAAAGGCCTACTACTGGAGCGAAACTGAATGCTTTGACGCTCGCCTTTCGGCCGCACGACCTCCGAGAGGCTTTGAAGAGAACTCCCCTGAAAGGTGGATTCACAACGATCGAGTGTGTCGAACATCAGCCCACTAGCTCAAACTTAAGGGTTCAAAAGTTCTGCCGAAATCACGTAGGTCGTCATGTTAAAATTTAGTCAATAAACGCCAACTATTGGAGCGAAACGGAATGCTTCGACGCTCGTGGTTCGACCGCACAACGTCCGAGAGGCTTGGAAGAGACCTCATCTGAAAGGTGGATTCACAAGGATCGAGTGTAATCGAACGTCAGCCCACTAGCTCAAACTTAAGGGTTCAAAAGTTCTGCCGAAATCACAAAGGTCGTCATGTTAAAATTTAGTCAATAAACGCCTACTACTGGAGTGAAACGGAATGCTTCGACGGTCGTGGTTCGGGCCGCACGACCTCCGAGAGGCTTGCAAGAGACCTCATCTGAAAGGTGGATTCACAACAATCGAGTGTGTTGAATGTCAGCCTACTAACTCAAACTTAAGGGTTCAAAAGTTCTGCCGAAATCTCATAAGTCGTCATGTTACAATTTAGTCATAAAGGCCCACTACTGGAGTGAAACGGAATGCTTCGACGCTCGTGTTTCGGCCGCACGACCTCCAAGAGGCTTGAAAGAGACCTAATCTGAAAGGTGGATTTCACAACGATCGCGTGTGTCGAACGTTAGCCCACTAGCTCAAACTTAAGGGTTCAAAGGTTCTGCCGAAATCACGTAGGTCGTCATGTTAAAATGTAGTCAATAAAGGCCTACTACTGGAGCGAAACTGAATGCTTTGACGGTCGCCTTGTGGATTCACAAGGATCGAGTGTGTCGAACGTTAGCCCACTAGCTCAAACTTAAGGGTTCAAATGTTCTGCCGAAATCACATAGGTCGTCATGTTACAATTGATTAAACAAAGGCCTACTACTAGAGCGAAACTGAATGCTTTGACGCTCGCCTTTCGGCCGCACGACCTCCGAGAGGCTTTGAAGAGAACTCCCCTGAAAGGTGGATTCACAACGATCGAGTGTGTCGAACGTCAGCCCACTAGCTAAAACTTAGGTATTCAAAAGTTCTGCCGAAATCACAAAGGACGTCATGTTAAAATTTAGTCAATAAACGCCTACTACTGTAGCGAAACGGAATGCTTCGACGGTCGTGGTTCGGCCGCACGACCTCCGAGAGGCTTGCAAGAGACCTCATCTGAATGGTGGATTCACAACGATCGCGTGTGTCGAACGTTAGCCCACTAGCTCAAACTTAAGGGTTCAAAAGTTCTGCCGAAATCACGTAGGTCGTCAAGTTACAATTTAGTCAATAAACGCCTACTACTGAGCGAAACTGAATGCTTTGACGGTCGCCGCTCGGCCGCACGAAGTCCGGGAGGCTTGGAAGAGACCTCATCTGAAAGGTGGATTCACAACGATCGTGTGTCGAACGTGAGCCCACTTGCTCAAACTTAAGGGTTCAAATGTTCTGCCGAAATCACATAGGTCGTCATGTTACAATTTATTCAACAAAGGCCTACTACTGGAGCGAAACTGAATGCTTTGACGCTCGCCTTTCGGCCGCACGACCTCCGAGAGGCTTTGAAGAGGACTCCCCTGAAAGGTGGATTCACAACGATCGAGTGTGTCGAACGTCAGCCCACTAGCTCAAACTTAAGTATTCAAAAGTTCTGCCGAAATCACAAAGGTCGTCATGTTAAAATTTAGTCAATAAACGCCTACTACTGGAGCGAAACGGAATGCTTCGACGGTCGTGGTTCGGCCACACGAACTCCGAGAGGCTTGGAAGAGACCTCATCTGAAAGGTGGATTCACAACAATCGAGTGTGTCGAATGTTAGCCCACTAGCTCAAACTTAAGGGTTCAAAAGTTCTGCCGAAACCTCATAGGTCGTCATGTTACAATTTAGTCAATAAAGGCCCACTACTGGAGTGAAACGGAATGCTTCGACGCTCGTGTTTCGGCCGCACGAACTCCGAGAGGCTTGGAAGAGACCTCATCTGAAAGGTGGATTCACAACAATCGAGTGTGTCGAATGTTAGCCCACTAGCTCAAACTTAAGGGTTCAAAAGGTTCTGCGAAACCTCATAGGTCGTCATGTTACAAATTTAGTCAATAAAGGCCCACTACTGGAGTGAAACGGAATGCTTCGACGCTCGTGTTTCGGCCGCACGACCTCCGAGAGGCTTGAAAAGAGACCTAATCTGAAAGGTGGATTTCACAACGATCGCGTGTGTCGAACGTTAGCCCACTAGCTCAAACTTAAGGGTTCAAAAGTTCTGCCGAAATCACGTAGGTCGTCATGTTACAATTTAGTCAATAAAGGCCTACTACTGGAGCGAAACTGGAATGCTTTGACGGTCGCCGCTCGGCCGCACGAAGTCCGGGAGGCTTGGAAGAGACCTCATCTGAAAGGTGGATTCAGAATGATCGTGTGTCGAACGTGAGCCCACTTGCTCAAACTTAAGGGTTCAAAAGTTCTGCCGAAATCACATAGGTCGTCATGTTACAATTTTGTCAATAAACGCATACTACTGGAGCGAAAAGGAATGCTTCGACGCTCGTGGTTCGGCCGCACGACCTCCGAGAGGCTTGAAAGAGACCTAATCTGAAAGGTGGATTCACAACGATCGAGTGTGTCGAACGTTAGCCCACTAGCTCAAACTTAAGGTTCAAAAGTTCTGCCGAAATCACATAGGTCGTCATGTTTCAATTTAGTCAATAAGGCCTACTACTGTAGCGAAACTGAATGCTTTGACGGTCGCCGCTCGGCCGCACTAAGTCCGGGAGGCTTGGAAGAGACCTCATCTGAAAGGTGGATTCACAACGATCGTGTGTCGAACGTGAGCCCACTTGGTCAAACGTAAGGGTTCAAAAGTTCTGCCGAAATCACATAGGTCGTCATGTTACAATTTATTCAATAAAGGCCTACTACTGAAGCGAAACTGAATGCTTTGACGCTCGCCTTTCGGCCGCACGACCTCCGAGAGGCTTTGAAGAGAACTCCCCTGAAAGGTGGATTCACAACGATCGAGTGTGTCGAACGTCAGCCCACTAGCTCAAACTTAAGGGTTCAAAAGTTCTGCCGAAATCACATAGGTCGTCATGTTACAATTTTGTCAATAAACGCATACTACTGGAGCGAAAAGGAATGCTTCGACGCTCGTGGTTCGGCCGCACGACCTCCGAGAGGCTTGGAAGAGAACTCCCCCTGAAAGGTGGATTCACAACGACCGAGTGTGTCGAACGTCAGCCCACTAGCTCAAACTTAAGGGTTCAAAGGTTCTGCCGAAATCACATAGGTCGTCATGTTACAATTTAGTCAATAAAGGCCTACTACTGGAGCGAAACTGAATGCTTTGACGGTCGCCGCTCGGCCGCACGAAGTCCGGGAGGCTTGGAAGAGACCTCATCTGAAAGGTGGATTCACAAGGATCGAGTGTGTCGAACGTCAGCCCACTAGCTCAAACTTAAGGGTTCAAAAGTTCTGCCCAAATCACATAGGTCGTCATGTTAAAATTTTGTCAATAAACGCCGACTATTGGAGCGAAACGGAATACTTCGACGTTCGTGGTTCAACCGCACAACCTCCGAGAGGCTTGGAAGAGACCTCATCTGAAAGTTGGATTTACAACGATCGAGTGTGTCGAATTTCAGCCTACTAGCTCAAACCTAAGGGTTCAAATGTTCTGCCGAAATCACATAGGTCGTCATGTTACAATTTATTCAATAAAGGCCTACTACTGGAGCGAAACTGAATGCTTTGACGCTCGCCTTTCGGCCGCACGACCTCCGAGAGGCTTTGAAGAGAACTCCCCTGAAAGGTGGATTCACAACGATCAAGTGTGTCAAACGTCAGCCCACTAGCTGAAACTTAAAGGTTCAAAAGTTCTGCCGAAGTCACAAAGGTCGTCATGTTAAAATTTAGTCAATAAACGGCAACTATTGGAGCGAAACGGAATGCTTCGATGCTCGTGGTTCGACCGCACAACGTCCGAGAGGCTTGGAAGAGACCTCATCTGAAAGGTGGATTCACAAGGATCGAGGGTATCGAACGTCAGCCCACTAGCTCAAACTTAAGGGTTCAAAAGTTCTGCCGAAATCACAAAGGTCGTCATGTTAAAATTTAGTCAATAAACGCCTACTACTGGAGCGAAACGGAATGCTTCGACGGTCGTGTTTCGGCCGCACGACCTCCGAAAGGCTTGAAAGAGACCTAATCTGAAAGGTGGATTCACAACGATCGAGTGTGTCCGAACGTTAGCCCACTAGCTCAAACTTAAGGGTTCAAAAGTTCTGCCGAAATCTCATAAGTCGTCATGTTACAATTTAGTCAATAAAGGCCCACTACTGGAGTGAAACGGAATGCTTCGACGCTCGTGGTTCGACCGCACAACCTCCGAGATGCTTGGAAAAGACCTCATCTGAAAGTTGGATTCACAACGATCGAGTGTGTCGAATGTCAGCTACTAGCTCAAACTTAAGGGTTCAAAAGTTCTGCCGAAATCACATAGGTCGTCATGTTACAATTTATTCAATAAAGGCCTATTACTGGAGCGAAACTGAATGCTTTGACGCTCGCCTTTCGGCCGCACGACCTCCGAGAGGCTTTGAAGAGAACTCCCCTGAAAGGTGGATTCACAACGATCGAGTGTGTCGAACGTCAGCCCACTAGCTCAAACTTAAGGGTTCAAAAGTTCTGCCGAAATCACAAAGGTCGTCATGTTAAAATTTAGTCAATAAACGCCTACTACTGGAGCGAAATGGAATGCTTCGACGGTCGTGGTTCGGCCGCACGACCTCCGAGAGGCTTGGAAGAGACCTCATCTGAAAGGTGGATTCACAACAATCGAGTGTGTTGAATGTCAGCCTACTAGCTCAAACTTAAGGGTTCAAAAGTTCTGCCGAAATCTCATAGGTCGTCATGTTACAATTTAGTCAATAAAGGCCCACTACTGGATTGAAACGGAATGCTTCGACGCTCGTGTTTCGGCCGCACGACCTCCGAAAGGCTTGAAAGAGACCTAATCTGAAAGGTGGATTCACAACGATCGAGTGTGTCGAACGTTAGCCCACTAGCTCAAACTTAAGGGTTCAAAAGTTCTGCCGAAATCTCATAAGTCGTCATGTTACAATTTAGTCAATAAAGGCCCACTACTGGAGTGAAACGGAATGCTTCGACGCTCGTGTTTCGGCCGCACGACCTCCGAGAGGCTTGAAAGAGACCTAATCTGAAAGGTGGATTTCACAACGATCGCGTGTGTCGAACGTTAGCCCACTAGCTCAAACTTAAGGGTTCAAAAGTTCTGCCGAAATCACGTAGGTCGTCATGTTAAAATGTAGTCAATAAAGGCCTACTACTGGAGCGAAACTGAATGCTTTGACGGTCGCCTTGTGGATTCACAAGGATCGAGTGTGTCGAACGTTAGCCCACTAGCTCAAACTTAAGGGTTCAAATGTTCTGCCGAAATCACATAGGTCGTCATGTTACAATTTATTCAACAAAGGCCTACTACTAGAGCGAAACTGAATGCTTTGACGCTCGCCTTTCGGCCGCACGACCTCCGAGAGGCTTTGAAGAGAACTCCCCTGAAAGGTGGATTCACAACGATCGAGTGTGTCGAACGTCAGCCCACTAGCTAAAACTTAGGTATTCAAAACTTCTGCCGAAATCACAAAGGACGTCATGTTAAAATTTAGTCAATAAACGCCTACTACTGTAGCGAAACGGAATGCTTCGACGGTCGTGGTTCGGCCGCACGACCTCCGAGAGGCTTGCAAGAGACCTCATCTGAATGGTGGATTCACAACAATCGCGTGTGTCGAACGTTAGCCCACTAGCTCAAACTTAAGCGTTCAAAAGTTCTGCCGAAATCACGTAGGTCGTCATTTTACAATTTAGTCAATAAAGGCCTACTACTGGAGCGAAACTGACTGCTTTGACGGTCGCCGCTCGGCCGCACAAAGTCCGGGAGGCTTGGAAGAGACCTCATCTGAAAGGTGGATTCACAATGATCGTGTGTCGAACGTCAGCCCACTTGCTCAAACTTAAGGGTTCAAAAGTTCTGCCGAAATCACATAGGTCGTCATGTTACAATTTATTCAACAAAGGCCTACTACTGGAGCGAAACTGAATGCTTTGACGCTCGCCTTTCGGCCGCACGACCTCCAAGAGGCTTTGAAGAGAACTCCCCTGAAAGGTGGATTCACAACGATCGAGAATGTCGAACGTCAGCCCACTAGCTCAAACTTAAGGGTTCAAAAGTTCTGCCGAAATCACAAAGGTCGTCATGTTAAAATTTAGTCAATAAACGCCGACTATTGGAGCGAAACGGAATGCTTCGACGCTCGTGGTTGGACCGCACAACGTCCGAGAGGCTTGGAAGACAACTCCCCTGAAAGGTGGATTCACAAGGATCGAGTGTGTCGAACGTCAGCCCACTAGCTCAAACTTAAGGGTTCAAAAGTTCTGCCGAAATCACAAAGGTCGTCATGTTACAATTTAGTCAATAAAGGCCTACTACTGGAGCGAAACTGAATGCTTTGACGGTCGCCGCTCGGCCGCACGAAGTCCGGGAGGCTTGGAAGAGACCTCATCTGTTAAAATTTAGTCAATAAACGCCGGACTATTGGAGCCAATTCACAACGATCGTGTGTCGAACGTGAGCCCACTTGCTCAAACTTAAGGGTTCAAAAGTTCTGCCGAAATCACAAAGGTCGTCATGTTAAAATTTAGTCAATAAACGCCGACTATTGGAGCGAAACGGAATGCTTCGACGCTCGTGGTTCGACCGCACAACCTCCGAGAGGCTTGGAAGAGACCTCATCTGAAAGGTGGATTCACAAGGTTCGAATGTGTCGAACGTCAGCCCACTAGCTCAAACTTAAGTATTCAAAAGTTCTGCCGAAATCACATAGGTCGTCATCCATCCATCCATCCATTCTCTACCACTTATCCGGGTCGGGTCGCGGGGGCAGTAGCTTCAGCAGGGACGCCCAGACTTCCCTCTCCCCAGCCACTTCATCCAGCTCTTCCGGGGGGATCCTGAGGCGTTCCCTGGCCAGCCGAAGGATGTAGTCTCTCCAGCGTGTCCTGGGTCGTCCCCGGGGTCTCCTCCCGGTGGGACATGCCTGGAACACCTCACCAGGGAGGCGTCCGGGGCATCCGAGTCAGATGCCCCAGCCACCTCATCTGGCTCCTCTCAATGCGAAGGAGCAGCGGCTCTACTCTGAGATCCTCCCGGATGACCGAGCTTCTCACCTTACCAGGGAGGCTGAGCAGTGTGATCCCCCTGTAGTTGGAACACACCCTCCGGTCCCCCTTCTTAAAAAGGGCGACCACCACCCCAGTCTGCCAATCCAGAGGCACTGTCCCCGATGTCCACGCGATGTTGCAGAGGCGTGTCAACCAGGACAGCCCCACAACATCCAGAGCCTTTAGGAACTCCGGGCGAATCTCATCCACCCCCGGGGCCCTGCCATCGAGGAGCTTTTTAACTACCTCGGTGACCTCAAACCCAGAGATAGGAGAGCCCGCCTCAGAGAACCCACACTCTGCTTCCCCATGGGAAGGCGTGTCGGTGGAATTGAGGAGGTCTTCGAAGTATTCTCCCCACCGACTCACAACGTCCCGAGTCGAGGTCAGCAGCGCCCCATCCCCACTATACACAGTGTTGGTGGTGCACTGCTTTCCTCTCCTGAGACGTCGGATGGTGGACCAGAATTTCCTCGAAGCCGTCCGGAAGTCTTTCTCCATGGCCTCACCGAACTCCTCCCATTTTTGCTTCAGCGACCACCAGAGCTGCATTCATCAGCTGCCTCAGGAGTCCCACAGGCCAAAAAGGCCCGATAGGACTCCTTCTTCAGCTTGACGGCATCCCTCACCGTTGGTGTCCACCAACGGGTTTCGGGGATTGCCGCCACGACAGGCACCGACCACCTTACGGCCACAGCTCCGGTCGGCCGCCTCAGCAATGGAGGCGCGGAACATGGTCCATTCGGACTCGATGTCCCCCGCCTCCCCCGGAACATTAGCAAAGTTCTGTCGGAGGTGGGAGTTGAAACTCCTTCTGACAGGGGATTCTGCCAGACGTTCCCAGCAGACCCTCACAATACGTTTGGGCCTGCCACGTCGGACCGGCATCTTCCCCCACCATCGGAGCCAACTCACCACCAGGTGGTGATCAGTTGACAGCTCCGCCCCTCTCTTCACCCGAGTGTCCAAGACATGCGGGCCGCAAGTCCGATGACACGACCACAAAGTCGATCATCGAACTGCGACCTAGGTGTCCTGGTGCCAAGTGCACGTGTGGACACCCTTATGCTTGAACATGGTGTTCGTTATGGACAATCCGTGACGAGCACAGAAGTCCAATAACAGAACACCGCTCGGGTTTCTGATCGGAAGGGGCCGTTACTCCCAATCGCGCCTTTCCAGGTCCTCACTGTCATTGGTCACGTGAGCATTGAAGTCCCCCAACAGAACAATGGAGTCCCCAGCGGGAGCGCTCTCCAGCACCCCCTCCAAGGACTCCAAAAAGGGTGGGTACTCTGAACTGCTGTTTGGTGCATAGGCACAAACAACAGTCAGGACCCGTCCCCCCACCCGAAGGCGGAGGGAGGCTACCCTCTCGTCCACCGGGGTGAACCCCAACGTACAGGCGCCGAGCTGGGGGGCAATAAGTATACCCACACCTGCTCGGCGCCTCTCACAATGGGCAACTCCAGAGTGGAAGAGAGTCCAAACCCTCTCGAGAGGAATGGTACCAGAGCCCAAGGTGTGTGTGGAGGAGAGTCCGACTATATCGAGTCGGAACTTCTCGACCTCACACACCAGCTCGGGCTCCTTCCCTGCCAGAGAGGTGACATTCCACGTCCCTAGAGCCAGCTTCTGTAGCCGGGGATCGGATCGCCAAGGTCCCCGCCTTCGGCCACCGCCCAGCTCACACTGCACCCGACCCCTATGGCCCCTCCCACAGGTGGTGAGCCCATGGGAAGGGGGACCCACGTTACCCTTTCGGGCTGTGCCCGGCCGGGCCCCATGGGTGCAGGCCCGGCCACCAGGCGCTCGCCTCGAGCCCCACCACCAGGCCTGGCTCCAGTGGGGGGCCCCGGTGGCCCGCGTCCGGGCAAGGGAAAACGAAGTCCATTGTTTGTCGTCATCATTAGGGGTCTTTGAGCCGTGCTTTGTCTGGTCCCTCACCTAGGACCTGTTTGTCATGGGTGACCCTGCCAGGGGCATAAAGCCCCAGACAACTTAGCTCCTAGGATCACTGGGACACACAAACCCCTCCACCACGACAAGGTGACGGCTCAAGGAGGGGAGGTCGTCATGTTAAAATTTATTCAATAAACGCCGACTATTGGAGCGAAACGGAATGCTTTGACGCTCGCCTTTCGGCCGCACGACCTCCGAGAGGCTATGAAGAGAACTCCTCTGAAAGGTGGATTCACAACGATCGAGTGTGTCGAACGTTAGCCCACTAGCTCAAACTTAAGGGTTCAAAAGTTCTGCCGAAATCACAAAGGTCGTCATGTTAAAATTTAGTCAATAAACGCCTACTACTGGAGCGAAACGGAATGCTTCGACGCTCGTGTTTCGGCCGCACGACCTCCGAGAGGCTTGAAAGAGACCTAATCTGAAAGGTGGATTTCACAACGATCGCGTGTGTCGAACGTTAGCCCACTAGCTCAAACTTAAGGGTTCAAAAGTTCTGCCGAAATCACGTAGGTCGTCATGTTACAATTAAGTCAATAAAGGCCTACTACTGGAGCGAAACTGAATGCTTTGACGGTCGCCGCTCGGCCGCACGAAGTCCGGGAGGGTTGGAAGAGACCTCATCTGAAAGGTGGATTCACAACGATCGTGTGTCGAACGTGAGCCCACTTGCTCAAACTTAAGGGTTCAAAAGTTCTGCCGAAATCACATAGGTCGTCATGTTACAATTTATTCAACAAAGGCCTACTACTGGAGCGAAACTGAATGCTTTGACGCTCGCCTTTCGGCCGCACGACCGCCGAAAGGCTTTGAAGAGAACTCCCCTGAAAGGTGGATTCACAACGATCGAGTGTGTCGAACGTCAGCCCACTAGCTCAAACTTAAGTATTCAAAAGTTCTGCCGAAATCACAAAGGTCGTCATGTTAAAATGTAGTCAATAAATGCCTACTACTGGAGCGAAACGGAATGCTTCGACGGTCGTGGTTCGACCGCACGACCTCCGAGAGGCTTTTAAGAGACCTCATCTGAAAGGTGGATTCACAACAATCGAGTGTGTTGAATGTCAGCCTACTAGCTCAAACTTAAGGGTTCAAAAGTTTGCCGAAATCTCATAGGTCGTCATGTTACAATTTAGTCAATAAAGGCCCACTACTGGAGTGAAACGGAATGCTTCGACGCTCGTGTTTCGGCCGCACGACCTCCAAGAGGCTTGAAAGAGACCTGATCTGAAAGGTGGATTCACAAGGATCGAGTGTGTCGAACGTCAGCCCACTAGCTCAAACTTAATGGTTCAAAAGTTCTGCCGAAATCACGTAGGTCGTCATGTTACAATTTAGTCAATAAAGGCCTACTACTGGAGCGAAACTGAATGCTTTGACGGTCGTGGTTCGGCCGCACGACCTCCGAGAGGCTTTTAAGAGACCTAATCTGAAAGGTGGATTCACAATGATCGAGTGTGTCGAACGTTAGCCCACTAGCTCAAATTTAAGGGTTCAAAAGTTCTGCCGAAATCACAAAGGTCGTCATGTTGAAATTTAGTCAATAAACGCCGACTATTGGAGCGAAACGGAATGCTTCGACGCTTGTGGTTCGACCGCACAACCTCCGAGAGGCTTGGAAGAGACCTCATCTGAAAGTTGGATTCACAACGATCGAGTGTGTCGAATGTCAGCCTACTAGCTCAAACTTAAGGGTTCAAAAGTTCTGCCGAAATCACATAGGTCGTCATGTTACAATTTAGTCAATAAAGGCCTACTACTGGAGCGAAACTGAATGCTTTGACGGTCGCCGCTCGGCCGCACGAAGTCCGGGAGGCTTGGAAGAGACCTCATCTGAAAGGTGGATTCACAACGATCGTGTGTCGAACGTGAGCCCACTTGCTCAAACGTAAGGGTTCAAAAGTTCTGCCGAAATCACATAGGTCGTCATGTTACAATTTAGTCAATAAAGGCCTACAACTGGAGCGAAACTGAATGCTTTGACGGTCGCCGCTCGGCCGCATGAAGTCCGAGAGGCTTGGAAGAGACCTCATCTGAAAGGTGGATTCACAAGGATCGAGTGTGTCGAACGTCAGCCCACTAGCTAAAACTTAAGGGTTCAAAAGTTCTGCCCAAATCACATAGGTCGTCGTGTTAAAATTTAATCAATAAACGGCGACTATTGGAGCGAAACGGAATGCTTCGACGCTCGTGGTTCAACCGCACAACCTCCGAGAGGCTTGGAAGAGACCTCACCTGAAAGTTGGATTTACAACGATCGAGTGTGTCGAATGTCAGCCTACTAGCTCAAACCTAAGGGTTCAAATGTTCTGCCGAAATCACATAGGTCGTCATGTTACAATTTATTCAATAAAGGCCTACTACTGGAGCGAAACTGAATGCTTTGACGCTTGCCTTTCGGCCGCACGACCTCCGAGAGGCTTTGAAGAGAACTCCCCTGAAAGGTGGATTCACAACGATCGAGTGTGTCGAACGTCAGCCCACTAGCTCAAACTTAAGGGTTCAAAAGTTCTGCCGAAATCACATAGGTCGTCATGTTACAATTTTGTCAATAAACGCATACTACTGGAGAGAAAAGGAATGCTTCGACGCTCGTGGTTCGGCCGCACGACCTCCAAGAGGCTTGGAAGAGATCTCATCTGAAAGGTGGATTCACAACGACCGAGTGTGTCGAATGTAAGCCTACGAGCTCAAACTTAAGGGTTCAAAAGTTCTGCCGAAATCACATAGGTCGTCATGTTACAATTTAGTCAATAAAGGCCTACTACTGGAGCGAAACTGAATGCTTTGACGGTCGCCGCTCAGCTGCACGAAGTCCGGGAGGCTTGGAAGAGACCTCATCTGAAAGGTGGATTCACAAAAATCGAGTGTGTTGAATCTCAGCCTACTAGCTCAAACTTAAGGGTTCAAAGGTTCTGCCGAAATCTCATAGGTCGTCATGTTACAATTTCAGTCAATAAAGGCCCACTACTGGAGTGAAACGGAATGCTTCGACGCTCGTGTTTCGGCCGCACGACCTCCGAGAGGCTTGAAAGAGACCTAATCTGAAAGGTGGATTCACAACGATCGAGTGTGTCGAACGTTAGCCCACTAGCTCGAACTTAAGGGTTCAAAAGTTCTGCCGAAATCACATAGGTCGTCATTTTACAATTTATTCAATAAAGGCCTACTACTGGAGCGAAACTAAATGCTTTGACGCTCGCCTTTCGGCCGCACGACCTCCGAGAGGCTTTGAAGAGAACTCCCCTGAAAGGTGGATTCACAACGATCGAGTGTGTCAAACGTCAGCCCACTAGCTCAAACTTAAGGGTTCAAAAGTTCTGCCGAAATCACAAAGGTCGTCATGTTAAAATTTAGTCAATAAACGCCTACTACTGGAGCGAAACGGAATGCTTCGACAGTCCTGGTTCGGCCGCACGAAGTCCGAGAGGCTTGAAAGAGACCTCATCGGAAAGTTGGATTCACATCGATCGAGTGTGTCGAATGTCAGCCTACTAGCTCAAACTTAAGGGTTCAAAAGTTCTGCGAAATCACATAGGTCGTCATTTTACAATTTATTCAATAAAGGCCTACTACTGGAGCGAAACTGAATGCTTTGACGGTCGCCGCTTAGCCGCACGAAGTCCGGGAGGCTTGGAAGAGACCTCATCTGAAAGGTGGATTCACAAAAATCGAGTGTGTTGAATCTCAGCCTACTAGCTCAAACTTAAGGGTTCAAAAGTTCTGCAGAAATCACAAAGGTCGTCATGTTAAAATTTAGTCAATAAACGCCGACTATTGAGCGAAACGGAATGCTTCGACGCTCGTGGTTCGACCGCACAACCTCCGAGAGGCTTGGAAGAGACCTCATCTGAAAGGTGGATTCACAAGGATCGAGTGTGTCGAACGTCACCCCACTAGCTCAAACTTAAGTATTCAAAAGTTCTGCCGAAATCACATAGGTCGTCATCCATCCATCCATCCATTCTCTACCGCTTATCCGGGTCGGGTCGCGGGGGCAGTAGCTTCAGCAGGGACGCCCAGACTTCCCTCTCCCCAGCCACTTCATCCAGCTCTTCCGGGGGGATCCTGAGGCGTTCCCAGGCCAGCCGAAGGATGTAGTCTCTCCAGCGTGTCCTGGGCCGTCCCCGGGGTCTCCTCCCGGTGGGACATGCCTGGAACACCTCACCAGGGAGGCGTCCGGGGCATCCGAGTCAGATGCCCCAGCCACCTCATCTGGCTCCTCTCAATGCGAAGGAGCAGCGGCTCTACTCTGAGATCCTCCCGGATGACCGAGCTTCTCACCCTATCTCTAAGGGAGAGCCCGGACACCCTGCGGAGGAAACTCATTTTGGCCGCTTGTATCCGGGATCTTGTTCTTTCGGTCACGACCCACAGCTCATGACCATAGGTGAGGGTAGAAACGAAGATCGACCGGTAAATTGAGAGCTTCGCCTTTCGGCTTAGATCTTTCTTTACCACAACGGACCGATACAAAGTCCGCATCACTGCAGACGCTGCACCGATCCGCCTGTCGATCTCCCGTTCCATTCTTCCCTCACTCGTGAACAAGACCCCAAGATACTTGAATTCCTCCACTTGGGGCAGGATCTCATCCCCGACCTGGAGATGGCATGCCACCCTTTTCCGACTGAGGACCATGGTCTCAGATTTGGAGGTGCTGATTCACATCCCAGCCGCTTCACACTCGGCTGCGAACTGCTCCAATGAGAGTTGGAGGTCACGGCTTGATGAAGCCAACAGAACCACATCATCTGCAAAAAGCAGAGATGCAATACTGAGGCCACCAAACCGGACCCCCTCTACGCCTCGGCTGCGCCTAGAAATTCTGTCCATAAAAGTTATGAACAGAATCGGCGACAAAGGGCAGCCTTGGCGGAGTCCAACCCTCACCGGGAACGAGTCCGACTTACTGCCGGATATGCGGACCAAACTCTGACTCCGGTCGTACAGGGACCGAACAGCCCGTATCAGGGGGGTTGGGTACCCCATACTCCCGAAGCACTCTCCACAGGACTCCCCGAGGGACACGGTCGAATGCCTTCTCCAAGTCCACAAAACACATGTAGACTGGTTGGGCGAACTCCCATGCACCCTCGAGGACCCTGCCGAGGGTGTAGAGCTGGTCCACTGTTCCACGGCCAGGACGAAAACCACACTGCTCCTCCTGAATCTGAGATTTGACTTCCCGACGGACCCTCCTCTCCAGCACCCCTGAATAGACCTTACCAGGGAGGCTGAGCAGTGTGATCCCCCTGTAGTTGGAACACACCCTCCGGTCCCCCTTCTTAAAAAGGGCGACCACCACCCCAGTCTGCCAATCCAGAGGCACTGTCCCCGATGTCCACGCGATGTTGCAGAGGCGTGTCAACCAGGACAGCCCCACAACATCCAGAGCCTTTAGGAACTCCGGGCGAATCTCATCCACCCCCGGGGCCCTGCCACCGAGGAGCTTTTTAACTACCTCGGTGACCTCAAACCCAGAGATAGGAGAGCCCGCCTCAGAGAACCTACACTCTGCTTCCCCATGGGAAGGCGTGTCGGTGGAATTGAGGAGGTCTTCGAAGTATTCTCCCCACCGACTCACAACGTCCCGAGTCGAGGTCAGCAGCGCCCCATCCCCACTATACACAGTGTTGGTGGTGCACTGCTTTCCTCTCCTGAGACGTCGGATGGTGGACCAGAATTTCCTCGAAGCCGTCCGGAAGTCTTTCTCCATGGCCTCACCGAACTCCTCCCATTTTTGCTTCAGCGACCACCAGAGCTGCATTCATCAGCTGCCTCAGGAGTCCCACAGGCCAAAAAGGCCCGATAGGACTCCTTCTTCAGCTTGACGGCATCCCTCACCGTTGGTGTCCACCAACGGGTTCGGGGATTGCCGCCACGACAGGCACCGACCACCTTACGGCCACAGCTCCGGTCGGCCGCCTCAGCAATGGAGGCGCGGAACATGGTCCACTCGGACTCGATGTCCCCCGCCTCCCCCGGAACATTAGCAAAGTTCTGTCGGAGGTGGGAGTTGAAACTCCTTCTGACAGGGGATTCTGCCAGACGTTCCCCAGCAGACCTCACAATACGTTTGGGCCTGCCACGTCGGACCGGCATCTTCCCCCACCATCGGAGCCAACTCACCACCAGGTGGTGATCAGTTGACAGCTCCGCCCCTCTCTTCACCCGAGTGTCCAAGACATGCGGCCGCAAGTCCGATGACACGACCACAAAGTCGATCATCGAACTGCGACCTAGGGTGTCCTGGTGCCAAGTGCACGTGTGGACACCCTTATGCTTGAACATGGTGTTCGTTATGGACAATCCGTGACGAGCACAGAAGTCCAATAACAGAACACCGCTCGGGTTCTGATCGGAAGGGGCCGTTCCTCTCAATCGCGCCCTTCCAGGTCTCACTGTCATTGCTCACGTGAGCATTGAAGTCCCCCAACAGAACAATGGAGTCCCCAGCGGGAGCGCTCTCCAGCACCCCCCTCCAAGGACTCCAAAAAGGGTGGGTACTCTGAACTGCTGTTTGGTGCATAGGCACAAACAACAGTCAGGACCCGTCCCCCCACCCGAAGGCGGAGGGAGGCTACCCTCTCGTCCACCGGGGTGAACCCCAACGTACAGGCGCCGAGCTGGGGGGCAATAAGTATACCCACACCTGCTCGGCGCCTCTCACAATGGGCAACTCCAGAGTGGAAGAGAGTCCAACCCCTCTCGAGAGGACTGGTACCAGAGCCCAAGGTGTGTGTGGAGGAGAGTCCGACTATATCGAGTCGGAACTTCTCGACCTCACACACCAGCTCGGGCTCCTTCCCTGCCAGAGAGGTGACATTCCACGTCCCTAGAGCCAGCTTCTGTAGCCGGGGATCGGATCGCCAAGGTCCCCGCCTTCGGCCACCCCCCAGCTCACACTGCACCCGACCCCTATGGCCCCTCCCACAGGTGGTGAGCCCATGGGAAGGGGGACCCACGTTACCCTTTCGGGCTGTGCCCGGCCGGGCCCCATGGGTGCAGGCCCGGCCACCAGGCGCTCGCCTTCGAGCCCCACCACCAGGCCTGGCTCCAGTGGGGGGCCCCGGTGGCCCGCGTCCGGGCAAGGGAAAACGAAGTCCATTGTTTGTCGTCATCATTAGGGGTCTTGAGCCGTGCTTTGTCTGGTCCCTCACCTAGGACCTGTTTGTCATGGGTGACCCTGCCAGGGGCATAAAGCCCCAGACAACTTAGCTCCTAGGATCACTGGGACACACAAACCCCTCCACCACGAAAAGGTGACGGCTCAAGGAGGGGAGGTCGTCATGTTAAAATTTATTCAATAAACGCCGACTATTGGAGCGAAACGGAATGCTTTGACGCTCGCCTTTCGGCCGCACGACCTCCGAGAGGCTTGAAAGAGACCTAATCTGAAAGGTGGATTTCACAACGATCGCGTGTGTCGAACGTTAGCCCACTAGCTCAAACTTAAGGGGTTCAAAAGTTCTGCCGAAATCACGTAGGTCGTCATGTTACAATTAAGTCAATAAAGGCCTACTACTGGAGCGAAACTGCATGCTTTGACGGTCGCCGCTCGGTCCGCACGAAGTCCGGGAGGCTTGGAAGAGACCTCATCTGAAGGTGGATTCACAACGATCGTGTGTCGAACGTGAGCCCATCCATCCATCCATCCATTTTCTTAGCCGCTTCTCCTCACTAGGGTCGCGGGCGTGCTGGAGCCTATCCCAGCTGTCATCGGGCAGGAGGCGGGGTACACCCTGAACTGGTTGCCAGCCAATCGCAGGGCACATAGGAACAAACAACCATTCGCCCTCACAGTCATGCCTACGGGCAATTTAGAGTCTCCAATTCATGCATGTTTTTGGGATGTGGGAGGAAACCGGAGTGCCCGGAGAAAACCCACGCAGGCACGGGGAGAACATGCAAACTCCACACAGGCGGGGCCGGGGATTGAACCCGGGTCCTCAGAACTGTGAGGCAGACGCTCTAACCAGTCGGCCACCGTGCCGCTCGAACGTGAGCCCACTAGCTCAAACTTAAGGGTTCAAAAGTTCTGCCGAAATCACATAGTTCGTCATGTTACAATTTATTCAACAAAGGCCTACTACTGGAGCGAAACTGAATGCTTTGACGCTCGCCTTTTCGGCCGCACGACCTCCGAGAGGCTTTGAAGAGACCTCCTCTGAAAGGTGGATTCACAACGATCGAGTGTGTCGAACGTTAGCCCACTAGCTCAAACTTAAGGGTTCAAAAGTTCTGCCGAAATCACATAGGTCGTCATGTTACAATTTAGTCAATAAAGGCCTACTACTGGAGCGAAACGGAATGCTTCGACGGTCGTCGTTCGGCCGCACGACCTCCGAGAGGCTTGAAGAGACCTAATCTGAAAGGTGGATTCACAACGATCGAGTGTGTCGAACGTCAGCCCACTAGCTCAAACTTAAGGGTTCAAAAGTTCTGCCGAAATCACATAGGTCGTCATGTTACAATTTATTCAATAAAGGCCCTACTACTGGAGAGAAACTGAATGCTTTGACGCTCGCCTTTCGGCCGCACGACCTCCGAGAGGCTTTGAAGAGAACTAATCCTGAAAGGTGGATTCACAACGATCGAGTGTGTCGAACGTTAGCCCACTAGCTCAAACTTAAGGGTTCAAAAGTTCTGCCGAAATCACATAGGTCGTCATGTTACAATTTAGTCAATAAAGGCCTACTACTGGAGCGAAACGGAATGCTTCGACGGTCGCCGTGTTCGGCCGCACGACCTCCGAGAGGCTTGAAAGAGACCTAATCTGAAAGGTGGATTCACAACGATCGAGTGTGTCGAATGTCAGCCACTAGCTCAAACTTAAGGGTTCAAAAGTTCTGCCGAAATCACATAGGTCGTCATGTTACAATTTATTCAATAAAGGCCTACTACTGGAGAGAAACTGAATGCTTTGACGCTCGCCTTTCGGCCGCACGACCTCCGAGAGGCTTGAAGAGAACTAATCTGAAAGGTGGATTCACAACGATCGAGTGTGTCGAACGTTAGCCCACTAGCTCAAACTTAAGGGTTCAAAGTTCTGCCGAAATCTCATAGGTCGTCATGTTACAATTAGTCAATAAAGGCCTACTACTGGAGCGAAACTGAATGCTTTCGACGGTCGCCGCTCGGCCGCACGAAGCTCCGAGAGGCTTAGAAGAGACCTCATCTGAAAGGTGGATTCACAACGATCGTGTGTCGAACGTCGAGCCCACTTGCTCAAACTTAAGGGTTCAAAAGTTCTGGCGAAATCACATAGTTCGTCATGTTACAATTTATTCAACAAAGGCCTACTACTGGAGCGAAACTGAATGCTTTGACGCTCGCCTTTCGGCCAGCACGACCTCCGAGAGGCTTTGAAGAGAACTCCCCTGAAAGGTGGATTCACAACGATCGAGTGTGTCGAACGTCAGCCCACTAGCTCAAACTTAAGTATTCAAAAGTTCTGCCGAAATCTCATAGGTCGTCATGTTACAATTTAGTCAATAAAGGCCCACTACTGGATTGAAACGGAATGCTTCGACGCTCGTGTTTCGGCCGCACGACCTCCGAGAGGCTTGAAAGAGACCTAATCTGAAAGGTGGATTCACAACGATCGAGTGTGTCGAACGTTAGCCCACTAGCTCAAACTTAAGGGTTCAAAAGTTCTGCCGAAATCTCATAGGTCGTCATGTTAAAATTTAGTCAATAAACGCCTACTACTGGAGCGAAACGGAATGCTTCGACGGTCGTGGTTCGGCCGCACGACCTCCGAGAGGCTTGCAAGAGACCTCATCTGAAAGGTGGATTCACAACAATCGAGTGTGTTGAATGTCAGCCTACTAACTCAAACTTAAGGGTTCAAAAGTTCTGCCGAAATCTCATAGGTCGTCATGTTACAATTTAGTCAATAAAGGCCCACTTCTGGAGTGAAACGGAATGCTTCGACGCTCGTGTTTCGGCCGCACGACCTCCGAGAGGCTTGAAAGAGACCTAATCTGAAAGGTGGATTTCACAACGATCGCGTGTGTCGAACGTTAGCCCACTAGCTCAAACTTAAAGGTTCAAAAGTTCAGCCGAAATCACGTAGGTCGTCATGTTACAATTTAGTCAATAAAGGCCTACTAGTGGAGCGAAACTGAATGCTTTGACGGTCTCCGCTCGGCCGCACGAAGTCCGGGAGGCTTGGAAGAGACCTCATCTGAAAGGTGGATTCACAACGATCGTGTGTCGAACGTGAGCCCACTTGCTCAAACTTAAGGGTTCAAAAGTTCTGCCGAAATCACAAAGGTCGTCATGTTAAAATTTAGTCAATAAACGCCTACTACTGGAGCGAAACGGAATGCTTCGACGGTCGTGGTTCGGCCGCACGACCTCCGAGAGGCTTTGAAGAGAACTCCCCTGAAAGGTGGATTCAAGACGATCGAGTGTGTCGAACGTCAGCCCACTAGCTCAAACTTAAGTATTCAAAAGTTCTGCCGAAATCACAAAGGTCGTCATGTTAAAATTTAGTCAATAAACGCCTACTACTGGAGCGAAACGGAATGTTTCGACGGTCGTGGTTCGGCCGCACGAACTCCGAGAGGCTTGGAAGAGACCTAATCTGAAAGGTGGATTCACAACGATCGAGTGTGTCGAACGTTAGCCCACTAGCTCGAACTTAAGGGTTCAAAAGTTCTGCCGAAATCACGTAGGTCGTCATGTTACAATTTAGTCAATAAAGGCCTACTACTGGTGCGAAACTGAATGCTTTGACGGTCGCCGCTCGGCCGCACGAAGTCCGGGAGGCTTGGAAGACACCTCATCTGAAAGGTGGATTCACAACGATAGTGTGTCGAACGTGAGCCCACTTGCTCAAACTTAAGGGTTCAAATGTTCTGCCGAAATCACATAGGTCGTCATGTTACAATTTATTCAACAAAGGCCTACTACTGGAGCGAAACTGAATGCTTTGACGCTCGCCTTTCGGCCGCACGACCTCCGAGAGGCTTTGAAGAGAACTCCCCTGAAAGATGGATTCACAACGATCGAGTGTGTCGAACGTCAGCCCACTAGCTCAAACTTAAGTATTCAAAAGTTCTGCCGAAATCACAAAGGTCGTCATGTTAAAATTTAGTCAATAAACGTCTACTACTGGAGCGAAACAGAATGCTTCGACGGTCGTGGTTCGGCCGCACGAACTCCGAGAGGCTTGGAAGAATCCTAATCTGAAAGGTGGATTCACAACGATCGAGTGTGTCGAACGTTAGCCCACTAGCTCAAACTTAAGGGTTCAAAAGTTCTGCCGAAATCACATAGGTCGTCATGTTAAAATTTAGTCAATAAACGCCGACTATTGGAGCGAAAAGGAATGCTTCGACGCTCGTGGTTCGACCGCACAACCTCCGAGAGGCTTGGAAAAGACCTCATCTGAAAGTTGGATTCACAACGATCGAGTGTGTCGAATGTCAGCTACTAGCTCAAACTTAAGGGTTCAAAAGTTCTGCCGAAATCACATAGGTCGTCATGTTAAAATTTATTCAATAAAGGCCTATTACTGGAGCGAAACTGAATGCTTTGACGCTCGCCTTTCGGCCGCACGACCTCCGAGAGGCTTTGAAGAAAACTCCCCTGAAAGGTGGATTCACAACGATCGAGTGTGTCGAACGTGAGCCCACTTGCTCAAACTTAAGGGTTCAAAAGTTCTGCCGAAATCACATAGTTCGTCATGTTACAATTTATTCAACAAAGGCCTACTACTGGAGCGAAACTGAATGCTTTGACGCTCGCCTTTCGGCCGCACGACCTCCGAGAGGCTTTGAAGAGAACTCCCCTGAAAGGTGGATTCACAACGATCGAGTGTGTCGAACGTCAGCCCACTAGCTCAAACTTAAGTATTCAAAAGTTCTGCCGAAATCACAAAGGTCGTCATGTTAAAATTTAGTCAATAAACGCCTAGTACTGGAGCGAAACGGAATGCTTCGACGGTCGTGGTTCGGCCGCACAACCTCCGAGAGGCTTGGAAGAGACCTCATCTGAAAGGTGGATTCACAACAATCGAGTGTGTTGAATGTCAGCCTACTAGCTCAAACTTAAGGGTTCAAAAGTTCTGCCGAAATCTCATAGGTCGTCATGTTACAATTCAGTCAATAAAGGCCCACTACTGGAGTGAAAGGGAATGCTTCGACGCTCGTGTTTCGGCCGCACGACCTCCGAGAGGCTTGAAAGAGACCTAATCTGAAAGGTGGATTCACAACGATCGAGTGTGTCGAACGTTAGCCCACTAGCTCGAACGTAAGGGTTCAAAAGTTCTGCCGAAATCACATAGGTCGTCATGTTAAAATTTAGTCAATAAACGCCGACTATTGGAGCGAAACGGAATGCTTCGACGCTCGTTGTTCGACCGCACAACCTCCGAGAGGCTTGGAAGCGACCTCATCTGAAAGTTGGATTCACAACGATCGAGTGTGTCGAATGTCAGCCTACTAGCTCAAACTTAAGGGTTCAAAAGTTCTGCCGAAATTACATAGGTCGTCATGTTACAATTTATTCAATAAAGGCCTACTACTGGAGCGAAACTGAATGCTTTGACGCTCGCCTTTCGGCCGCACGACCTCCGAGAGGCTTTGAAGAGAACTCCCCTGAAAGGTGGATTCACAACGATCGAGTGTGTCGAACGTCAGCCCACTAGCTCAAACTTAAGCGTTCAAAAGTTCTGCCGAAATCACATAGGTCGTCATGTTAAAATTTAGTCAATAAACGGCGACTATTGGAGCGAAACGGAATGCTTCGACGCTCGTGGTTCGACCGCACAACCTCCGAGATGCTTGGAAAAGACCTCATCTGAAAGTTGGATTCACAACGATCGAGTGTGTCGAATGTCAGCTACTAGATCAAACTTAAGGGTTCAAAAGTTCTGCCGAAATCACATAGGTCGTCATGTTACAATTTATTCAATAAAGGCCTATTACTGGAGCGAAACTGAATGCTTTGACGCTCGCCTTTCGGCCGCACGACCTCCGAGAGGCTTTGAAGAGAACTCCCCTGAAAGGTGGATTCACAACGATCGAGTGTGTCGAACGTCAGCCCACTAGCTCAAACTTAAGGGTTCAAAAGTTCTGCCGAAATCACAAAGGTCGTCATGTTAAAATTTAGTCAATAAACGCCTACTACTGGAGCGAAACGGAATGCTTCGACGGTCGTGGTTCGGCCGCACGACCTCCGAGAGGCTTGCAAGAGACCTCATCTGAAAGGTGGATTCACAACAATCGAGTGTGTTGAATGTCAGCCTACTAACTCAAACTTAAGGGTTCAAAAATTCTGCCGAAATCTCATAAGTCGTCATGTTACAATTTAGTCAATAAAGGCCCACTACTGGAGTGAAACGGAATGCTTCGACGCTCGTGTTTCGGCCGCACGACCTCCGAGAGGCTTGAAAGAGACCTAATCTGAAAGGTGGATTTCACAACGATCGCGTGTGTCGAACGTTAGCCCACTAGCTCAAACTTAAGGGTTCAAAAGTTCTGCCGAAATCACGTAGGTCGTCATGTTACAATTTAGTCAAAAAAAGGCCTACTACTGGAGCGAAACTGAATGCTTTGACGGTCGCCGCTCGGCCGCACGAAGTCCGGGAGGCTTGGAAGAGACCTCATCTGAAAGGTGGATTCACAACGATAGTGTGTCGAACGTTAGCCACTAGCTCAAACTTAAGGGTTCAAAAGTTCTGCCGAAATCACATAGGTCGTCATGTTACAATTTAGTCAATAAAGGCCTACTACTGGAGCGAAACTGAATGCTTTGACGCTCGCCTGTTCGGCCGCACGACCTCCGAGAGGCTTTGAAGAGAACTCCTCTGAAAGGTGGATTCACAACGATCGAGTGTGTCGAACGTCAGCCCACTAGCTCAAACTTAAGGGTTCAAAAGTTCTGCCGAAATCACAAAGGTCGTCATGTTAAAATTTAGTCAATAAACGCCTACTACTGGAGCGAAACTGAATGCTTCGACGGTCGCTGTTCGGCCGCACGACCTCCGAGAGGCTTGGAAGAGACCTCATCTGAAAGGTGGATTCACAACGATCGAGTGTGTCGAACGTCAGCCCACTAGCTCAAACTTAAGGGTTCAAAAGTTCTGCCGAAATCACATAGGTCGTCATGTTACAATTTAGTCAATAAAGGCCCTACTACTGGAGCGAAACGGAATGCTTCGACGGTCGTGGTTCGGCCGCACGACCTCCGAGAGGCTTGGAAGAGACCTCATCTGAAAGGTGGATTCACAACAATCGAGTGTGTTGAATGTCAGCCTACTAGCTCAAACTTAAGGGTTCAAAAGTTCTGCCGAAATCTCATAGGTCGTCATGTTACAATTTAGTCAATAAAGGCCCACTACTGGATTGAAACGGAATGCTTCGACGCTCGTGTTTCGGCCGCACGACCTCCGAAAGGCTTGAAAGAGACCTAATCTGAAAGGTGGATTCACAACGATCGAGTGTGTCGAACGTTAGCCCACTAGCTCAAACTTAAGGGTTCAAAAGTTCTGCCGAAATCTCATAGGTCGTCATGTTACAATTTAGTCAATAAAGGCCCACTACTGGAGTGAAAGGGAATGCTTCGACGCTCGTGTTTCGGCCGCACGACCTCCGAGAGGCTTGAAAGAGACCTAATCTGAAAGGTGGATTCACAACGATCGAGTGTGTCGAATGTCAGCTACTAGCTCAAACTTAAGGGTTCAAAAGTTCTGCCGAAATCACATAGGTCGTCATGTTACAATTTATTCAATAAAGGCCTACTACTGGAGCGAAACTGAATGCTTTGACGCTCGCCTTTCGGCCGCACGACCTCCGAGAGGCTTTGAAGAGAACTCCCCTGAAAGGTGGATTCACAACGATCGAGTGTGTCGAACGTCAGCCCACTAGCTCAAACTTAAGGGTTCAAAAGTTCTGCCGAAATCACAAAGGTCGTCATGTTAAAATTTAGTCAATAAACGCCTACTACTGGAGCGAAACGGAATGCTTCGACGGTCGTGGTTCGGCCGCACGACCTCCGAGAGGCTTGCAAGAGACCTCATCTGAAAGGTGGATTCACAACAATCGAGTGTGTTGAATGTCAGCCTACTAACTCAAACTTAAGGGTTCAAAAATTCTGCCGAAATCTCATAAGTCGTCATGTTACAATTTAGTCAATAAAGGCCCACTACTGGAGTGAAACGGAATGCTTCGACGCTCGTGTTTCGGCCGCACGACCTCCGAGAGGCTTGAAAGAGACCTAATCTGAAAGGTGGATTTCACAACGATCGCGTGTGTCGAACGTTAGCCCACTAGCTCAAACTTAAGGGTTCAAAAGTTCTGCCGAAATCACGTAGGTCGTCATGTTACAATTTAGTCAAAAAAAGGCCTACTACTGGAGCGAAACTGAATGCTTTGACGGTCGCCGCTCGGCCGCACGAAGTCCGGGAGGCTTGGAAGAGACCTCATCTGAAAGGTGGATTCACAACGATAGTGTGTCGAACGTGAGCCCACTTGCTCAAACTTAAGGGTGCAAATGTTCTGCCGAAATCACATAGGTCGTCATGTTACAATTTATTCAAAAAAGGCCTACTACTGGAGCGAAACTGAATGCTTTGACGCTCGCCTTTCGGCCGCACGACCTCCGAGAGGCTTTGAAGAGAACTCCCCTGAAAGGTGGATTCACACCGATCGAGTGTGTCGAACGTCAGCCCACTAGCTCAAACTTAAGTATTCAAAAGTTCTGCCGAAATCACAATGGTCTTCATGTTAAAATTTAGTCAATAAACGCCTACTACTGGAGCGAAACGGAATGCTTCGACGGTCGTGGTTCGGCCGCACGAACTCCGAGAGGCTTGGAAGAGTCCTAATCTGAAAGGTAGATTCACAACGATCGAGTGTGTCGAACGTTAGCCCACTAGCTCAAACTTAAGGGTTCAAAAGTTCTGCCGAAATCACATAGGTCGTCATGTTAAAATTTAGTCAATAAACGGCGACTATTGGAGCGAAACGGAATGCTTCGACGCTCGTGGTTCGACCGCACAACCTCCGAGATGCTTGGAAAAGACCTCATCTGAAAGTTGGATTCACAACGATCGAGTGTGTCGAATGTCAGCTACTAGATCAAACTTAAGGGTTCAAAAGTTCTGCCGAAATCACATAGGTCGTCATGTTACAATTTATTCAATAAAGGCCTATTACTGGAGCGAAACTGAATGCTTTGACGCTCGCCTTTCGGCCGCACGACCTCCGAGAGGCTTTGAAGAGAACTCCCCTGAAAGGTGGATTCACAACGATCGAGTGTGTCGAACGTCAGCCCACTAGCTCAAACTTAAGGGTTCAAAAGTTCTGCCGAAATCACAAAGGTCGTCATGTTAAAATTTAGTCAATAAACGCCTACTACTGGAGCGAAACGGAATGCTTCGACGGTCGTGGTTCGGCCGCACGACCTCCGAGAGGCTTGGAAGAGACCTCATCTGAAAGGTGGATTCACAACAATCGAGTGTGTTGAATGTCAGCCTACTAGCTCAAACTTAAGGGTTCAAAAGTTCTGCCGAAATCTCATAGGTCGTCATGTTACAATTTAGTCAATAAAGGCCCACTACTGGATTGAAACGGAATGCTTCGACGCTCGTGTTTCGGCCGCACGACCTCCGAAAGGCTTGAAAGAGACCTAATCTGAAAGGTGGATTCACAACGATCGAGTGTGTCGAACGTTAGCCCACTAGCTCAAACTTAAGGGTTCAAAAGTTCTGCCGAAATCTCATAGGTCGTCATGTTACAATTTAGTCAATAAAGGCCCACTACTGGAGTGAAAGGGAATGCTTCGACGCTCGTGTTTCGGCCGCACGACCTCCGAGAGGCTTGAAAGAGACCTAATCTGAAAGGTGGATTCACAACGATCGAGTGTGTCGAATGTCAGCTACTAGCTCAAACTTAAGGGTTCAAAAGTTCTGCCGAAATCACATAGGTCGTCATGTTACAATTTATTCAATAAAGGCCTACTACTGGAGCGAAACTGAATGCTTTGACGCTCGCCTTTCGGCCGCACGACCTCCGAGAGGCTTTGAAGAGAACTAATCTGAAAGTTGGATTCACAACGATCGAGTGTGTCGAACGTTAGCCCACTAGCTTAAACTTAAGGGTTCAAAAGTTCTGCCGAAATCTCATAGGTCGTCATGTTACAATTTAGTCAATAAAGGCCTACTACTGGAGCGAAACTGAATGCTTTGACGGTCGCCGCTCGGCCGCAAGAAGTCCGGGAGGCTTAGAAGAGACCTCATCTGAAAGGTGGATTCACAACGATCGTGTGTCGAACGTGAGCCCACTTGCTCAAACTTAAGGGTTCAAAAGTTCTGGCGAAATCACATAGTTCGTCATGTTACAATTTATTCAACAAAGGCCTACTACTGGAGCGAAACTGAATGCTTTGACGCTCGCCTTTCGGCCGCACGACCTCCGAGAGGCTTTGAAGAGAACTCCCCTGAAAGGTGGATTCACAACGATCGAGTGTGTCGAACGTCAGCTCACTAGCTCAAACTTAAGTATTCAAAAGTTCTGCCGAAATCACAAAGGTCGTCATGTTAAAATTTATTCAATAAACGCCTAGTACTGGAGCGAAACGGAATGCTTCGACGGTCGTGGTTCGGCCGCACAACCTCCGAGAGGCTTGGAAGAGACCTCATCTGAAAGGTGGATTCACAACAATCGAGTGTGTTGAATGTCAGCCTACTAGCTCAAACTTAAGGGTTCAAAAGTTCTGCCGAAATCTCATAGGTCGTCATGTTACAATTCAGTCAATAAAGGCCCACTACTGGAGTGAAAGGGAATGCTTCGACGCTCGTGTTTCGGCCGCACGACCTCCGAGAGTCTTGAAAGAGACCTAATCTGAAAGGTGGATTCACAACGATCGAGTTTGTCGAACGTTAGCCCACTAGCTCGAACGTAAGGGTTCAAAAGTTCTGCCGAAATCACATAGGTCGTCATGTTAAAATTTAGTCAATAAACGCCGACTATTGGAGCGAAACGGAATGCTTCGACGCTCGTTGTTCGACCGCACAACCTCCGAGAGGCTTGGAAGCGACCTCATCTGAAAGTTGGATTCACAACGATCGAGTGTGTCGAATGTCAGCCTACTAGCTCAAACTTAAGGGTTCAAAAGTTCTTCCGAAATTACATAGGTCGTCATGTTACAATTTATTCAATAAAGGCCTACTACTGGAGCGAAACTGAATGCTTTGACGCTCGCCTTTCGGCCGCACGACCTCCGAGAGGCTTTGAAGAGAACTCCCCTGAAAGGTGGATTCACAACGATCGAGTGTGTCGAACGTCAGCCCACTAGCTCCAACTTAAGCGTTCAAAAGTTCTGCCGAAATCACAAAGGTCGTCATGTTAAAATTTAATCAATAAACGCCTACTACTGGAGCGAAACGGAATGCTTCGACGGTCGTGGTTCGGCCGCACGAACTCCGAGAGGCTTGGAAGAGACCTCACCTGAAAGGTGGATTCACAACAATCGAGTGTGTCGAATGTTAGCCCACTAGCTCAAACTTAAGGGTTCAAAAGTTCTGCCGAAATCACAAAGGTCGTCATGTTAAAATTGAGTCAATAAACGCCGACTATTGGAGCGAAACGGAATGTTTCGACGCTCGTGGTTCGACCGCACAACGTCCGAGAGGCTTGGAAGAGACCTCATCTAAAAGGTGGATTCACAAGGATCGAGTGTGTCGAACGTCAGCCCACTAGCTCAAACTTAAGTGTTCAAAAGTTCTGCCGAAATCTCATAAGTCGTCATGTTACAATTTAGTCAATAAAGGCCCACTACTGGAGTGAAACGGAATGCTTCGACGCTCGTGTTTCGGCCGCACGACCTCCGAGAGGCTTGAAAGAGACCTAATCTGAAAGGTGGATTTCACAACGATCGCGTGTGTCGAACGTTAGCCCACTAGCTCAAACTTAAGGGTTCAAAAGTTCTGCCGAAATCACGTAGGTCGTCATGTTACAATTTAGTCAAAAAAAGTCCTACTACTGGAGCGAAACTGAATGCTTTGACGGTCGCCGCTCGGCCGCACGAAGTCCGGGAGGCTTGGAAGAGACCTCATCTGAAAGGTGGATTCACAACGATAGTGTGTCGAACGTGAGCCCACTTGCTCAAACTTAAGGGTTCAAATGTTCTGCCGAAATCACATAGGTCGTCATGTTACAATTTATTCAACAAAGGCCTACTACTGGAGCGAAACTGAATGCTTTGACGCTCGCCTTTCGGCCGCACGACCTCCGAGAGGCTTTGAAGAGAACTCCCCTGAAAGGTGGATTCACACCGATCGAGTGTGTCGAACGTCAGCCCACTAGCTCTAACTTAAGTATTCAAAAGTTCTGCCGAAATCACAATGGTCTTCATGTTAAAATTTAGTCAATAAACGCCTACTACTGGAGCGAAACGGAATGCTTCGACGGTCGTGGTTCGGCCGCACGAACTCCGAGAGGCTTGGAAGAGTCCTAATCTGAAAGGTGGATTCACAACGATCTAGTGTGTCGAACGTTAGCCCACTAGCTCAAACTTAAGGGTTCAAAAGTTCTGCCGAAATCACATAGGTCGTCATGTTAAAATTTAGTCAATAAACGCCGACTATTGGAGCGAAACGGAATGCTTCGACGCTCGTGGTTCGACCGCACAACCCCGAGAGGCTTGGAAAAGACCTCATCTGAAAGTTGGATTCACAACGATCGAGTGTGTCGAATGTCAGCTACTAGCTCAAACTTAAGGGTTCAAAAGTTCTGCCGAAATCACATAGGTCGTCATGTTACAATTTATTCAATAAAGGCCTATTACTGGAGCGAAACTGAATGCTTTGACGCTCGCCTTTCGGCCGCACGACCTCCGAGAGGCTTTGAAGAGAACTCCCCTGAAAGGTGGATTCACAACGATCGAGTGTGTCGAACGTCAGCCCACTAGCTCAAACGTAAGGGTTCAAAAGTTCTGCCGAAATCACAAAGGTCGTCATGTTAAAATTTAGTCAATAAACGCCTACTACTGGAGCGAAACGGAATGCTTCGACGGTCGTGGTTCGGCCGCACGACCTCCGAGAGGCTTGGAAGAGACCTCATCTGAAAGGTGGATTCACAACAATCGAGTGTGTTGAATGTCAGCCTACTAGCTCAAACTTAAGGGTTCAAAAGTTCTGCCGAAATCTCATAGGTCGTCATGTTAAAATTTAGTCAATAAACGCCGACTATTGGAGCGAAACGGAATGTTTCGACGCTCGTGGTTCGACCGCACAACGTCCGAGAGGCTTGGAAGAGACCTCATCTGAAAGGTGGATTCACAAGGATCGAGTGTGTCGAACGTCAGCCCACTAGCTCAAACTTAAGGGTTCAAAAGTTCTGCCGAAATCACAAAGGTCGTCATGTTAAAATTTAGTCAATAAACGCCTACTACTGGAGCGAAACGGAATGCTTCGACGGTCGTGGTTCGGCCGCACGACCTCCGAGAGGCTTGCAAGAGACCTCATCTGAAAGGTGGATTCACAACAATCGAGTGTGTTGAATGTCAGCCTACTAACTCAAACTTAAGGGTTCAAAAGTTCTGCCGAAATCTCATAAGTCGTCATGTTACAATTTAGTCAATAAAGGCCCACTACTGGAGTGAAACGGAATGCTTCGACGCTCGTGTGTCGGCCGCACGACCTCCGATAGGCTTGAAAGAGACCTAATTTGAAAGGTGGATTTCACAACGATCGCGTGTGTCGAACGTTAGCCCACTAGCTCAAACTTAAGGGTTCAAAAGTTCTGCCGAAATCACGTAGGTCGTCATGTTACAATTTATTCAACAAAGGCCTACTACTGGAGCGAAACTGAATGCTTTGACGGTCGCCGCTCGGCCGCACGAAGTCCGGGAGGCTTGGAAGACACCTCATCTGAAAGGTGGATTCACAACGATAGTGTGTCGAACGTGAGCCCACTTGCTCAAACTTAAGGGTTCAAATGTTCTGCCGAAATCACATAGGTCGTCATGTTACAATTTATTCAACAAAGGCCTACTACTGGAGCGAAACTGAATGCTTTGACGCTCGCCTTTCGGCCGCACGACCTCCGAGAGGCTTTGAAGAGAACTCCCCTGAAAGGTGGATTCACACCGATCGAGTGTGTCGAACGTCAGCCCACTAGCTCAAACTTAAGTATTCAAAAGTTCTGCCGAAATCACAATGGTCTTCATGTTAAAATTTAGTCAATAAACGCCTACTACTGGAGCGAAACGGAATGCTTCGACGGTCGTGGTTCGGCCGCACGAACTCCGAGAGGCTTGGAAGAGACCTCATCTGAAAGGTGGATTCACAACAATCGAGTGTGTTGAATGTCAGCCTACTAGCTCAAACTTAAGGGTTCAAAAGTTCTGCCGAAATCACATAGGTCGTCATGTTAAAATTTAGTCAATAAACGGCGACTATTGGAGCGAAACGGAATGCTTCGACGCTCGTGGTTCGACCGCACAACCTCCGAGATGCTTGGAAAAGACCTCATCTGAAAGTTGGATTCACAACGATCGAGTGTGTCGAATGTCAGCTACTAGATCAAACTTAAGGGTTCAAAAGTTCTGCCGAAATCACATAGGTCGTCATGTTACAATTTATTCAATAAAGGCCTATTACTGGAGCGAAACTGAATGCTTTGACGCTCGCCTTTCGGCCGCACGACCTCCGAGAGGCTTTGAAGAGAACTCCCCTGAAAGGTGGATTCACAACGATCGAGTGTGTCGAACGTCAGCCCACTAGCTCAAACTTAAGGGTTCAAAAGTTCTGCCGAAATCACAAAGGTCGTCATGTTAAAATTTAGTCAATAAACGCCTACTACTGGAGCGAAACGGAATGCTTCGACGGTCGTGGTTCGGCCGCACGACCTCCGAGAGGCTTGGAAGAGACCTCATCTGAAAGGTGGATTCACAACAATCGAGTGTGTTGAATGTCAGCCCACTAGCTCAAACTTAAGGGTTCAAAAGTTCTGCCGAAATCTCATAGGTCGTCATGTTACAATTTAGTCAATAAAGGCCCACTACTGGAGTGAAAGGGAATGCTTCGACGCTCGTGTTTCGGCCGCACGACCTCCGAGAGGCTTGAAAGAGACCTAATCTGAAAGGTGGATTCACAACGATCGAGTGTGTCGAATGTCAGCTACTAGCTCAAACTTAAGGGTTCAAAAGTTCTGCCGAAATCACATAGGTCGTCATGTTACAATTTATTCAATAAAGGCCTACTACTGGAGCGAAACTGAATGCTTTGACGCTCGCCTTTCGGCCGCACGACCTCCGAGAGGCTTTGAAGAGAACTAATCTGAAAGTTGGATTCACAACGATCGAGTGTGTCGAACGTTAGCCCACTAGCTTAAACTTAAGGGTTCAAAATTTCTGCCGAAATCTCATAGGTCGTCATGTTACAATTTAGTCAATAAAGGCCTACTACTGGAGCGAAACTGAATGCTTTGACGCTCGCCTTTCGGCCGCACGACCTCCGAGAGGCTTTGAAGAGAACTCCCCTGAAAGGTGGATTCACAACGATCGAGTGTGTCGAACGTCAGCCCACTAGCTCAAACTTAAGTATTCAAAAGTTCTGCCGAAATCACAAAGGTCGTCATGTTAAAATTTATTCAATAAACGCCTAGTACTGGAGCGAAACGGAATGCTTCGACGGTCGTGGTTCGGCCGCACAACCTCCGAGAGGCTTGGAAGAGACCTCATCTGAAAGGTGGATTCACAACAATCGAGTGTGTTGAATGTCAGCCTACTAGCTCAAACTTAAGGGTTCAAAAGTTCTGCCGAAATCTCATAGGTCGTCATGTTACAATTCAGTCAATAAAGGCCCACTACTGGAGTGAAAGGGAATGCTTCGACGCTCGTGTTTCGGCCGCACGACCTCCGAGAGTCTTGAAAGAGACCTAATCTGAAAGGTGGATTCACAACGATCGAGTTTGTCGAACGTTAGCCCACTAGCTCGAACGTAAGGGTTCAAAAGTTCTGCCGAAATCACATAGGTCGTCATGTTAAATTTAGTCAATAAACGCCGACTATTGGAGCGAAACGGAATGCTTCGACGCTCGTTGTTCGACCGCACAACCTCCGAGAGGCTTGGAAGCGACCTCATCTGAAAGTTGGATTCACAACGATCGAGTGTGTCGAATGTCAGCCTACTAGCTCAAACTTAAGGGTTCAAAAGTTCTGCCGAAATTACATAGGTCGTCATGTTACAATTTATTCAATAAAGGCCTACTACTGGAGCGAAACTGAATGCTTTGACGCTCGCCTTTCGGCCGCACGACCTCCGAGAGGCTTTGAAGAGAACTCCCCTGAAAGGTGGATTCACAACGATCGAGTGTGTCGAACGTCAGCCCACTAGCTCCAACTTAAGCGTTCAAAAGTTCTGCCGAAATCACAAAGGTCGTCATGTTAAAATTTAGTCAATAAACGCCTACTACTGGAGCGAAACGGAATGCTTCGACGGTCGTGGTTCGGCCGCACGAACTCCGAGAGGCTTGGAAGAGACCTCACCTGAAAGGTGGATTCACAACAATCGAGTGTGTCGAATGTTAGCCCACTAGCTCAAACTTAAGGGTTCAAAAGTTCTGCCGAAATCACAAAGGTCGTCATGTTAAAATTGAGTCAATAAACGCCGACTATTGGAGCGAAACGGAATGTTTCGACGCTCGTGGTTCGACCGCACAACGTCCGAGAGGCTTGGAAGAGACCTCATCTGAAAGGTGGATTCACAAGGATCGAGTGTGTCGAACGTCAGCCCACTAGCTCAAACTTAAGTGTTCAAAAGTTCTGCCGAAATCACAAAGGTCGTCATGTTAAAATTTAGTCAATAAACGCCTACTACTGGAGTGAAACGGAATGCTTCGACGGTCGTGGTTCGGCCGCACGACCTCCGAGAGGCTTGCAAGAGACCTCATCTGAAAGGTGGATTCACAACAATCGAGTGTGTTGAATGTCAGCCTACTAACTCAAACTTAAGGGTTCAAAAGTTCTGCCGAAATCTCATAAGTCGTCATGTTACAATTTAGTCAATAAAGGCCCACTACTGGAGTGAAACGGAATGCTTCGACGCTCGTGTTTCGGCCGCACGACCTCCGAGAGGCTTGAAAGAGACCTAATCTGAAAGGTGGATTTCACAACGATCGCGTGTGTCGAACGTTAGCCCACTAGCTCAAACTTAAGGGTTCAAAAGTTCTGCCGAAATCACGTAGGTCGTCATGTTACAATTTAGTCAAAAAAAGGCCTACTACTGGAGCGAAACTGAATGCTTTGACGGTCGCCGCTCGGCCGCACGAAGTCCGGGAGGCTTGGAAGAGACCTCATCTGAAAGGTGGATTCACAACGATAGTGTGTCGAACGTGAGCCCACTAGCTCAAACTTAAGTATTCAAAAGTTCTGCCGAAATCACAAAGGTCGTCATGTTAAAATTTATTCAATAAACGCCTAGTACTGGAGCGAAACGGAATGCTTCGACGGTCGTGGTTCGGCCGCACAACCTCCGAGAGGCTTGGAAGAGACCTCATCTGAAAGGTGGATTCACAACAATCGAGTGTGTTGAATGTCAGCCTACTAGCTCAAACTTAAGGGTTCAAAAGTTCTGCCGAAATCTCATAGGTCGTCATGTTACAATTCAGTCAATAAAGGCCCACTACTGGAGTGAAAGGGAATGCTTCGACGCTCGTGTTTCGGCCGCACGACCTCCGAGAGTCTTGAAAGAGACCTAATCTGAAAGGTGGATTCACAACGATCGAGTTTGTCGAACGTTAGCCCACTAGCTCGAACGTAAGGGTTCAAAAGTTCTGCCGAAATCACATAGGTCGTCATGTTACAATTTAGTCAAAAAAAGGCCTACTACTGGAGCGAAACTGAATGCTTTGACGGTCGCCGCTCGGCCGCACGAAGTCCGGGAGGCTTGGAAGAGACCTCATCTGAAAGGTGGATTCACAACGATAGTGTGTCGAACGTGAGCCCACTTGCTCAAACTTAAGGGTTCAAATGTTCTGCCGAAATCACATAGGTCGTCATGTTACAATTTATTCAACAAAGGCCTACTACTGGAGCGAAACTGAATGCTTTGACGCTCGCCTTTCGGCCGCACGACCTCCGAGAGGCTTTGAAGAGAACTCCCCTGAAAGGTGGATTCACACCGATCGAGTGTGTCGAACGTCAGCCCACTAGCTCTAACTTAAGTATTCAAAAGTTCTGCCGAAATCACAATGGTCTTCATGTTAAAATTTAGTCAATAAACGCCTACTACTGGAGCGAAACGGAATGCTTCGACGGTCGTGGTTCGGCCGCACGAACTCCGAGAGGCTTGGAAGAGTCCTAATCTGAAAGGTGGATTCACAACGATCGAGTGTGTCGAACGTTAGCCCACTAGCTCAAACTTAAGGGTTCAAAAGTTCTGCCGAAATCACATAGGTCGTCATGTTAAAATTTAGTCAATAAACGCCGACTATTGGAGCGAAACGGAATGCTTCGACGCTCGTGGTTCGACCGCACAACCCCCGAGAGGCTTGGAAAAGACCTCATCTGAAAGTTGGATTCACAACGATCGAGTGTGTCGAATGTCAGCTACTAGCTCAAACTTAAGGGTTCAAAAGTTCTGCCGAAATCACATAGGTCGTCATGTTACAATTTATTCAATAAAGGCCTATTACTGGAGCGAAACTGAATGCTTTGACGCTCGCCTTTCGGCCGCACGACCTCCGAGAGGCTTTGAAGAGAACTCCCCTGAAAGGTGGATTCACAACGATCGAGTGTGTCGAACGTCAGCCCACTAGCTCAAACTTAAGGGTTCAAAAGTTCTGCCGAAATCACAAAGGTCGTCATGTTAAAATTTAGTCAATAAACGCCTACTACTGGAGCGAAACGGAATGCTTCGACGGTCGTGGTTCGGCCGCACGACCTCCGAGAGGCTTGGAAGAGACCTCATCTGAAAGGTGGATTCACAACAATCGAGTGTGTTGAATGTCAGCCTACTAGCTCAAACTTAAGGGTTCAAAAGTTCTGCCGAAATCTCATAGGTCGTCATGTTACAATTTAGTCAATAAAGGCCCACTACTGGATTGAAACGGAATGCTTCGACGCTCGTGTTTCGGCCGCACGACCTCCGAAAGGCTTGAAAGAGACCTAATCTGAAAGGTGGATTCACAACGATCGAGTGTGTCGAACGTTAGCCCACTAGCTCAAACTTAAGGGTTCAAAAGTTCTGCCGAAATCTCATAGGTTGTCATGTTACAATTTAGTCAATAAAGGCCTACTACTGGAGCGAAACTGAATGCTTTGACGGTCGCCGCTCGGCCGCAAGAAGTCCGGGAGGCTTAGAAGAGACCTGATCTGAAAGGTGGATTCACAACGATCGTGTGTCGAACGTGAGCCCACTTGCTCAAACTTAAGGGTTCAAAAGTTCTGCCGAAATCACATAGTTCGTCATGTTACAATTTATTCAACAAAGGCCTACTACTGGAGCGAAACTGAATGCTTTGACGCTCGCCTTTCGGCCGCACGACCTCCGAGAGGCTTTGAAGAGAACTCCCCTGAAAGGTGGATTCACAACGATCGAGTGTGTCGAACGTCAGCCCACTAGCTCAAACTTAAGTATTCAAAAGTTCTGCCGAAATCACAAAGGTCGTCATGTTACAATTCAGTCAATAAAGGCCCACTACTGGAGTGAAAGGGAATGCTTCGACGCTCGTGTTTCGGCCGCACGACCTCCGAGAGTCTTGAAAGAGACCTAATCTGAAAGGTGGATTCACAACGATCGAGTTTGTCGAACGTTAGCCCACTAGCTCGAACGTAAGGGTTCAAAAGTTCTGCCGAAATCACATAGGTCGTCATGTTAAAATTTAGTCAATAAACGCCGACTATTGGAGCGAAACGGAATGCTTCGACGCTCGTTGTTCGACCGCACAACCTCCGAGAGGCTTGGAAGCGACCTCATCTGAAAGTTGGATTCACAACGATCGAGTGTGTCGAATGTCAGCCTACTAGCTCAAACTTAAGGGTTCAAAAGTTCTGCCGAAATTACATAGGTCGTCATGTTACAATTTATTCAATAAAGGCCTACTACTGGAGCGAAACTGAATGCTTTGACGCTCGCCTTTCGGCCGCACGACCTCCGAGAGGCTTTGAAGAGAACTCCCCTGAAAGGTGGATTCACAACGATCGAGTGTGTCGAACGTCAGCCCACTAGCTCCAACTTAAGCGTTCAAAAGTTCTGCCGAAATCACAAAGGTCGTCATGTTAAAATTTAGTCAATAAACGCCTACTACTGGAGCGAAACGGAATGCTTCGACGGTCGTGGTTCGGCCGCACGAACTCCGAGAGGCTTGGAAGAGACCTCACCTGAAAGGTGGATTCACAACAATCGAGTGTGTCGAATGTTAGCCCACTAGCTCAAACTTAAGGGTTCAAAAGTTCTGCCGAAATCACAAAGGTCGTCATGTTAAAATTTAGTCAATAAACGCCGACTATTGGAGCGAAACGGAATGTTTCGACGCTCGTGGTTCGACCGCACAACGTCCGAGAGGCTTGGAAGAGACCTCATCTGAAAGGTGGATTCACAACAATCGAGTGTGTTGAATGTCAGCCTACTAGCTCAAACTTAAGGGTTCAAAAGTTCTGCCGAAATCTCATAGGTCGTCATGTTACAATTTAGTCAATAAAGGCCCACTACTGGATTGAAACGGAATGCTTCGACGCTCGTGTTTCGGCCGCACGACCTCCGAAAGGCTTGAAAGAGACCTAATCTGAAAGGTGGATTCACAACGATCGAGTGTGTCGAACGTTAGCCCACTAGCTCAAACTTAAGGGTTCAAAAGTTCTGCCGAAATCTCATAGGTCGTCATGTTACAATTTAGTCAATAAAGGCCTACTACTGGAGCGAAACTGAATGCTTTGACGCTCGCCTTTCGGCCGCACGACCTCCGAGAGGCTTTGAAGAGAACTAATCTGAAAGTTGGATTCACAACGATCGAGTGTGTCGAACGTTAGCCCACTAGCTTAAACTTAAGGGTTCAAAAGTTCTGCCGAAATCTCATAGGTCGTCATGTTACAATTTAGTCAATAAAGGCCTACTACTGGAGCGAAACTGAATGCTTTGACGGTCGCCGCTCGGCCGCAAGAAGTCCGGGAGGCTTAGAAGAGACCTCATCTGAAAGGTGGATTCACAACGATCGTGTGTCGAACGTGAGCCCACTTGCTCAAACTTAAGGGTTCAAAAGTTCTGCCGAAATCACATAGTTCGTCATGTTACAATTTATTCAACAAAGGCCTACTACTGGAGCGAAACTGAATGCTTTGACGCTCGCCTTTCGGCCGCACGACCTCCGAGAGGCTTTGAAGAGAACTCCCCTGAAAGGTGGATTCACAACGATCGAGTGTGTCGAACGTCAGCCCACTAGCTCAAACTTAAGTATTCAAAAGTTCTGCCGAAATCACAAAGGTCGTCATGTTAAAATTTAGTCAATAAACGCCTAGTACTGGAGCGAAACGGAATGCTTCGACGGTCGTGGTTCGGCCGCACAACCTCCGAGAGGCTTGGAAGAGACCTCATCTGAAAGGTGGATTCACAACAATCGAGTGTGTTGAATGTCAGCCTACTAGCTCAAACTTAAGGGTTCAAAAGTTCTGCCGAAATCTCATAGGTCGTCATGTTACAATTCAGTCAATAAAGGCCCACTACTGGAGTGAAAGGGAATGCTTCGACGCTCGTGTTTCGGCCGCACGACCTCCGAGAGTCTTGAAAGAGACCTAATCTGAAAGGTGGATTCACAACGATCGAGTTTGTCGAACGTTAGCCCACTAGCTCGAACGTAAGGGTTCAAAAGTTCTGCCGAAATCACATAGGTCGTCATGTTAAAATTTAGTCAATAAACGCCGACTATTGGAGCGAAACGGAATGCTTCGACACTCGTTGTTCGACCGCACAACCTCCGAGAGGCTTGGAAGCGACCTCATCTGAAAGTTGGATTCACAACGATCGAGTGTGTCGAATGTCAGCCTACTAGCTCAAACTTAAGGGTTCAAAAGTTCTGCCGAAATTACATAGGTCGTCATGTTACAATTTATTCAATAAAGGCCTACTACTGGAGCGAAACTGAATGCTTTGACGCTCGCCTTTCGGCCGCACGACCTCCGAGAGGCTTTGAAGAGAACTCCCCTGAAAGGTGGATTCACAACGATCGAGTGTGTCGAACGTCAGCCCACTAGCTCCAACTTAAGCGTTCAAAAGTTCTGCCGAAATCACAAAGGTCGTCATGTTAAAATTTAGTCAATAAACGCCTACTACTGGAGCGAAACGGAATGCTTCGACGGTCGTGGTTCGGCCGCACGAACTCCGAGAGGCTTGGAAGAGACCTCACCTGAAAGGTGGATTCACAACAATCGAGTGTGTCGAATGTTAGCCCACTAGCTCAAACTTAAGGGTTCAAAAGTTCTGCCGAAATCACAAAGGTCGTCATGTTAAAATTTAGTCAATAAACGCCGACTATTGGAGCGAAACGGAATGTTTCGACGCTCGTGGTTCGACCGCACAACGTCCGAGAGGCTTGGAAGAGACCTCATCTGAAAGGTGGATTCACAAGGATCGAGTGTGTCGAACGTCAGCCCACTAGCTCAAACTTAAGGGTTCAAAAGTTCTGCCGAAATCACAAAGGTCGTCATGTTAAAATTTAGTCAATAAACGCCTACTACTGGAGCGAAACGGAATGCTTCGACGGTCGTGGTTCGGCCGCACGACCTCCGAGAGGCTTGCAAGAGACCTCATCTGAAAGGTGGATTCACAACAATCGAGTGTGTTGAATGTCAGCCTACTAACTCAAACTTAAGGGTTCAAAAGTTCTGCCGAAATCTCATAAGTCGTCATGTTACAATTTAGTCAATAAAGGCCCACTACTGGAGTGAAACGGAATGCTTCGACGCTCGTGTTTCGGCCGCACGACCTCCGAGAGGCTTGAAAGAGACCTAATCTGAAAGGTGGATTTCACAACGATCGCGTGTGTCGAACGTTAGCCCACTAGCTCAAACTTAAGGGTTCAAAAGTTCTGCCGAAATCACGTAGGTCGTCATGTTACAATTTAGTCAAAAAAAGGCCTACTACTGGAGCGAAACTGAATGCTTTGACGGTCGCCGCTCGGCCGCACGAAGTCCGAGAGGCTTGGAAGAGACCTCATCTGAAAGGTGGATTCACAACGATCGAGTGTGTCGAACGTGAGCCCACTTGCTCAAACTTAAGGGTTCAAATGTTCTGCCGAAATCACATAGGTCGTCATGTTACAATTTATTCAACAAAGGCCTACTACTGGAGCGAAACTGAATGCTTTGACGCTCGCCTTTCGGCCGCACGACCTCCGAGAGGCTTTGAAGAGAACTCCCCTGAAAGGTGGATTCACAACGATCGAGTGTGTCGAATGTCAGCTCACTAGCTCAAACTTAAGGTTCAAAAGTTCTGCCGAAATCTCATAGGTCGTCATGTTAAAATTTAGTCAATAAACGCCTACTACTGGAGCGAAACGGAATGCTTCGACGGTCGTGGTTCGGCCGCACGACCTCCGAGAGGCTTGCAAGAGACCTCATCTGAAAGGTGGATTCACAACAATCGAGTGTGTTGAATGTCAGCCTACTAACTCAAACTTAAGGGTTCAAAAGTTCTGCCGAAATCTCATAGGTCGTCATGTTACAATTTAGTCAATAAAGGCCCACTACTGGAGTGAAACGGAATGCTTCGACGCTCGTGTTTCGGCCGCACGACCTCCGAGAGGCTTGAAAGAGACCTAATCTGAAAGGTGGATTTCACAACGATCGCGTGTGTCGAACGTTAGCCCACTAGCTCAAACTTAAGGGTTCAAAAGTTCTGCCGAAATCACGTAGGTCGTCATGTTACAATTTAGTCAATAAAGGCCTACTACTGGAGCGAAACTGAATGCTTTGACGGTCGCCGCTCGGCCGCACGAAGTCCGAGAGGCTTTGAAGAGAACTCCCCTGAAAGGTGGATTCACAACGATCGAGTGTGTCGAACGTCAGCCCACTAGCTCAAACTTAAGGGTTCAAAAGTTCTGCCGAAATCACAAAGGTCGTCATGTTAAAATTTATTCAATAAACGCCTACTACTGGAGCGAAACGGAATGCTTCGACGGTCGTGGTTTGGCCGCACGACCTCCGAGAGGCTTTGAAGAGAACTCCCCTGAAAGGTGGATTCAAGACGATCGAGTGTGTCGAACGTCAGCCCACTAGCTCAAACTTAAGTATTCAAAAGTTCTGCCGAAATCACAAAGGTCGTCATGTTAAAATTTAGTCAATAAACGCCTACTACTGGAGCGAAACGGAATGTTTCGACGGTCGTGGTTCGGCCGCACGAACTCCGAGAGGCTTGGAAGAGACCTAATCTGAAAGGTGGATTCACAACGATCGAGTGTGTCGAACGTTAGCCCACTAGCTCGAACTTAAGGGTTCAAAAGTTCTGCCGAAATCACGTAGGTCGTCATGTTACAATTTAGTCAATAAAGGCCTACTACTGGAGCGAAACTGAATGCTTTGACGGTCGCCGCTCGGCCGCACGAAGTCCGGGAGGCTTGGAAGAGACCTCATCAGAAAGGTGGATTCACAACGATCGTGTGTCGAACGTGAGCCCACTTGCTCAAACTTACGGGTTCAAAAGTTCTGCCGAAATCACATAGGTCGTCATGTTACAATTTATTCAACAAAGGCCTACTACTGGAGCGAAACTGAATGCTTTGACGCTCGCCTTTCGGCCGCACGACCTCCGAGAGGCTTTGAAGAGAACTCCCCTGAAAGATGGATTCACAACGATCGAGTGTGTCGAACGTCAGCCCACTAGCTCAAACTTAAGTATTCAAAAGTTCTGCCGAAATCACAAAGGTCGTCATGTTAAAATTTAGTCAATAAACGTCTACTACTGGAGCGAAACAGAATGCTTCGACGGTCGTGGTTCGGCCGCACGAACTCCGAGAGGCTTGGAAGAGTCCTAATCTGAAAGGTGGATTCACAACGATCGAGTGTGTCGAACGTTAGCCCACTAGCTCAAACTTAAGGGTTCAAAAGTTCTGCCGAAATCACATAGGTCGTCATGTTAAAATTTAGTCAATAAACGCCGACTATTGGAGCGAAAAGGAATGCTTCGACGCTCGTGGTTCGACCGCACGACCTCCGAGAGGCTTTGAAGAGATCTAATCTGAAAGTTGGATTCACAACGATCGAGTGTGTCGAACGTTAGCCCACTAGCTTAAACTTAAGGGTTCAAAAGTTCTGCCGAAATCTCATAGGTCGTCATGTTACAATTTAGTCAATAAAGGCCTACTACTGGAGCGAAACTGAATGCTTTGACGGTCGCCGCTCGGCCGCAAGAAGTCCGGGAGGCTTAGAAGAGACCTCATCTGAAAGGTGGATTCACAAGGATCGAGTGTTTCGAACGTCAGCCCACTAGCTCAAACTTAAGGGTTCAAAAGTTCTGCCGAAATAACATAGGTCGTCATGTTACAATTTAGTCAATAAAGGCCTACTACTGGAGCGAAACTGAATGCTTTGACGCTCGCCTTTCGGCCGCACGACCTCCGAGAGGCTTTGAAGAGAACTCCCCTGAAAGGTGGATTCACAACGATCGAGTGTGTCGAACGTCAGCCCACTAGCTCAAACTTAAGTATTCAAAAGTTCTGCCGAAATCACAAAGGTCGTCATGTTAAAATTTAGTCAATAAACGCCTAGTACTGGAGCGAAACGGAATGCTTCGACGGTCGTGGTTCGGCCGCACAACCTCCGAGAGGCTTGGAAGAGACCTCATCTGAAAGGTGGATTCACAACAATCGAGTGTGTTGAATGTCAGCCTACTAGCTCAAACTTAAGGGTTCAAAAGTTCTGCCGAAATCTCATAGGTCGTCATGTTACAATTCAGTCAATAAACGCCTACTACTGGAGCGAAAAGAGAATCCTTCGACGGTCGTGTTTCGGCCGCACGACCTCCGAGAGTCTTGAAAGAGACCTAATCTGAAAGGTGGATTCACAACGATCGAGTGTGTCGAACGTTAGCCCACTAGCTCGAACTTAAGGGTTCAAAAGTTCTGCCGAAATCACATAGGTCGTCATGTTAAAATTTAGTCAATAAACGCCGACTATTGGAGCGAAACGGAATGCTTCGACGCTCGTGGTTCGACCGCACAACCTCCGAGAGGCTTGGAAGCGACCTCATCTGAAAGTTGGATTCACAACGATCGAGTGTGTCGAATGTCAGCCTACTAGCTCAAACTTAAGGGTTCAAAAGTTCTGCCGAAATTACATAGGTCGTCATGTTACAATTTATTCAATAAAGGCCTACTACTGGAGCGAAACTGAATGCTTTGACGCTCGCCTTTCGGCCGCACGACCTCCGAGAGGCTTTGAAGAGAACTCCCCTGAAAGGTGGATTCACAACGATCGAGTGTGTCGAACGTCAGCCCACTAGCTCCAACTTAAGCGTTCAAAAGTTCTGCCGAAATCACAAAGGTCGTCATGTTAAAATTTAGTCAATAAACGCCTACTACTGGAGCGAAACGGAATGCTTCGACGGTCGTGGTTCGGCCGCACGAACTCCGAGAGGCTTGGAAGAGACCTCACCTAAAAGGTGGATTCACAACAATCGAGTGTGTCGAATGTTAGCCCACTAGCTCAAACTTAAGGGTTCAAAAGTTCTGCCGAAATCACAAAGGTCGTCATGTTAAAATTTAGTCAATAAACGCCGACTATTGGAGCGAAACGGAATGTTTCGACGCACGTGGTTCGACCGCACAACGTCCGAGAGTCTTGGAAGAGACCTCATCTGAAAGGTGGATTCACAAGGATCGAGTGTGTCGAACGTCAGCCCACTAGCTCAAACTTAAGGGTTCAAACGTTCTGCCGAAATCACAAAGGTCGTCATGTTAAAATTTAGTCAATAAACGCCTACTACTGGAGCGAAACGGAATGCTTCGACGGTCGTGGTTCGGCCGCACGACCTCCGAGAGGCTTGCAAGAGACCTCATCTGAAAGGTGGATTCACAACAATCGAGTGTGTTGAATGTCAGCCTACTAACTCAAACTTAAGGGTTCAAAAGTTCTGCCGAAATCTCATAAGTCGTCATGTTACAATTTAGTCAATAAAGGCCCACTACTGGAGTGAAACGGAATGCTTCGACGCTCGTGTTTCGGCCGCACGACCTCCGAGAGGCTTGAACGAGACCTAATCTGAAAGGTGGATTTCACAACGATCGCGTGTGTCGAACGTTAGCCCACTAGCTCAAACTTAAGGGTTCAAAAGTTCTGCCGAAATCACGTAGGTCGTCATGTTACAATTTAGTCAAAAAAAGGCCTACTACTGGAGCGAAACTGAATGCTTTGACGGTCGCCGCTCGGCCGCACGAAGTCCGGGAGGCTTGGAAGAGACCTCATCTGAAAGGTGGATTCACAACGATAGTGTGTCGAACGTGAGCCCACTTGCTCAAACTTAAGGGTTCAAATGTTCTGCCGAAATCACATAGGTCGTCATGTTACAATTTATTCAACAAAGGCCTACTACTGGAGCGAAACTGAATGCTTTGACGCTCGCCTTTCGGCCGCACGACCTCCGAGAGGCTTTGAAGAGAACTCCCCTGAAAGGTGGATTCACACCGATCGAGTGTGTCGAACGTCAGCCCACTAGCTCAAACTTAAGTATTCAAAAGTTCTGCCGAAATCACAATGGTCTTCATGTTAAAATTTAGTCAATAAACGGCTACTACTGGAGCGAAACGGAATGCTTCGACGGTCGTGGTTCGGCCGCACGAACTCCGAGAGGCTTGGAAGAGACCTCATCTGAAAGGTGGATTCACAACAATTGAGTGTGTTGAATGTCAGCCTACTAGCTCAAACTTAAGGGTTCAAAAGTTCTGCCGAAATCTCATAGGTCGTCATGTTACAATTCAGTCAATAAAGGCCCACTACTGGAGTGAAAGGGAATGCTTCGACGCTCGTGTTTCGGCCGCACGACCTCCGAGAGGCTTGAAAGAGACCTAATCTGAAAGGTGGATTCACAACGATCGAGTGTGTCGAACGTTAGCCCACTAGCTCGAACGTAAGGGTTCAAAAGTTCTGCCGAAATCACATAGGTCGTCATGTTAAAATTTAGTCAATAAACGCCGACTATTGGAGCGAAACGGAATGCTTCGACGCTCGTTGTTCGACCGCACAACCTCCGAGAGGCTTGGAAGCGACCTCATCTGAAAGTTGGATTCACAACGATCGAGTGTGTCGAATGTCAGCCTACTAGCTCAAACTTAAGGGTTCAAAAGTTCTGCCGAAATTACATAGGTCGTCATGTTACAATTTATTCAATAAAGGCCTAATACTGGAGCGAAACTGAATGCTTTGACGCTCGCCTTTCGGCCGCACGACCTCTGAGAGGCTTTGAAGAGAACTCCCCTGAAAGGTGGATTCACAACGATCGAGTGTGTCGAACGTCAGCCCACTAGCTCCAACTTAAGCGTTCAAAAGTTCTGCCGAAATCACAAAGGTCGTCATGTTAAAATTTAGTCAATAAACGCCTACTACTGGAGCGAAACGGAATGCTTCGACGGTCGTGGTTCGGCCGCACGAACTCCGAGAGGCTTGGAAGAGACCTCACCTGAAAGGTGGATTCACAACAATCGAGTGTGTCGAATGTTAGCCCACTAGCTCAAACTTAAGTGTTCAAAAGTTCTGCCGAAATCACAAAGGTCGTCATGTTAAAATTTAGTCAATAAACGCCGACTATTGGAGCGAAACGGAATGTTTCGACGCTCGTGGTTCGACCGCACAACGTCCGAGAGGCTTGGAAGAGACCTTATCTGAAAGGTGGATTCACAAGGATCGAGTGTGTCGAACGTCAGCCCACTAGCTCAAACTTAAGGGTTCAAAAGTTCTGCCGAAATCACAAAGGTCGTCACGTTAAAATTTAGTCAATAAACGCCTACTACTGGAGCGAAACGGAATGCTTCAACGGTCGTGGTTCGGCCGCACGACCTCCGAGAGGCTTGCAAGAGACCTCATCTGAAAGGTGGATTCACAACAATCGAGTGTGTTGAATGTCAGCTTACTAACTCAAACTTAAGGGTTCAAAAGTTCTGCCGAAATCTCATAAGTCGTCATGTTACAATTTAGTCAATAAAGGCCCACTACTGGAGTGAAACGGAATGCTTCGACGCTCGTGTTTCGGCCGCACGACCTCCGAGAGGCTTGAAAGAGACCTAATCTGAAAGGTGGATTTCACAACGATCGCGTGTGTCGAACGTTAGCCCACTCGCTCAAACTTAAGGGTTCAAAAGTTCTGCCGAAATCACGTAGGTCGTCATGTTACAATTTAGTCAAAAAAAGGCCTACTACTGGAGCGAAACTGAATGCTTTGACGGTCGCCGCTCGGCCGCACAACCTCCGAGAGGCTTGGAAGAGACCTCATCTGAAAGTTGGATTCACAACGATCGAGTGTGTCGAATGTCAGCTACTAGCTCAAACTTAATGGTTCAAAAGTTCTGCCGAAATCACATAGGTCGCCATGTTACAATTTATTCAATAAAAGGCCTACTACTGGAGCGAAACTGAATGCCTTGACGCTCGCCTTTCGGCCGCACGACCTCCGAGAGGCTTTGAAGAGAACTCCCCTGAAAGGTGGATTCACAACGATCG